>NC_134371.1:68664334-68817593 GCF_035582795.1 Mycteria americana | reverse complement strand
GGTGGCTAACTAGCAGCAGTACCAACGTGTCTCTGTCTTATCTGCAGATGCTCAGTTGTTATTCCTTAGTTTCTCAGCAGCACCTGGGCCGTGGGGGGAATTGCAGCTGCTGCTGCACTGACGGGGAAGGGTGTCACAACGCTAACCACCTCCTCATGCAAAGCCAGTTCCGTTCCTGGCGCAGATCTGCTCTTCCCGAGTCGCTGCTCAGAACAAAGATGGGCACACGTCCAATAAGGCAGGCACTGGTGTGGGCAAAAGCTTCCTCCAGCATCAGGAAGGATGACAACTATTCACAGGCCTCGAGAAAAGGGCGAGCTCCTGTTGCACACACGCCTGCGCTCACACCAACACATTTCTCTGCAAGAAGCAGCGCAAGAAGCTGCAAGAAGCAGCCCTGCCCGGCTTCCCTTGGACGTGGGAGCCTGCCTTTCCTCTGCAGCACAGCCTCTTTAGCATCCCTTCAGATGGGGACTAGGTACCAAAATGAAACCCACCCATAGCTTCTGAACGGTGCGATCCCTTTCTGTTTCTGCCCAGCGTTTGGCTGATGGGAAAGAACCCAACCAAACCCTGGCGCCAGCTGAGCAGCTGCAGAAATAATTCCCGTGTGGGGTGGTGCAAGGGCTGGTGCCGGTTGCTGCCCTGCGGGAAGGGGAGGTGGTAGCTCCGGGAAACACTCCAGCGCTTTGCCGCGTCTTGGCACCAAGACCCAAGCTCCTGCCGGCTGCCCTCCCTCATGCCAAGGAAGAGGTTGCAGAGTCTGCCGCTGGCTATCCACTCAGCCAGGTCCAAGGCTTTATTTTAAGGCCAGAGCCTCAACAGGCATAAACTGGCAGAAGTCTATTGCCTACAGTGAACACGGGAATAAACTACCACGGTAAAGTAGGATAGGGTTTCTGGGGAGAAGCAAAAAGGTGGGCTATTGCCTTAAAGAGGCTTTTGCACAGCCAGTTGGCCCTGAGCAAAATCAATCTGTTCATAAATCCCAGCAAAAGGGATTTTGCCGGGTCTGCTCCCAGTGACATGGCCAAAGCTGGGCTGGTGGGTCAGGTGTGTTGGACACTTGCAGAAACTGGATTTTGGGATAAGGGAAAATTAATTTTAGCAATGGAAACTGTGCTTTTGTCGGTATTTTCTCCTTTTTGGGCACACTCCCTCTGTTCCAGGATTCATCTGAGACCACCTACAAGCATATTGCTCTCCAGCTCCTGCACCGGTGCAAGCAGGAGATTTATAGAGCTTTTAACTTGCCAGGCACCTGCAATTGCATTCCCAAGATCGTCCTCTGTCGCGGAGGTCTTCCCTCCCTCTCCCACCGTGCCGTGCACAGTACGCCCTACGGCTGCCTGCCCTCCGAAGGCAACCCTGACGCTGGAGAGGCTGCGGGGAAGCAGGGAGCCTCGGGGGGAGACCACTGGGGAGCAACCAAGGGATCAAGCCTCAGACTTCAAATAATGCCACTCGCCTTTGGTCCGCATGGGGAACGGCACAGCTCCTTGTCTATGTCCTCGCTGGGGGAAACAGGCTCCCACCGCTGCCGAACTCTTCTTTGTAATTATTCTACAACCTGCCTCAGTATACAGGCTACGTGTGTCTTTCCTCTTTCAGTTACTGCATTAATTTCATGACTCTCTAAGTGATCAGCAGCATTCAAATCCAGGCTACCTTAACCTCCTCCACTTGGCTTTTACAGCTGCTTCTGGCTGCCCCGGATCCCTCAGTGTCAATGTGGCAGAGCAACATGATCCTTCACTTCCCCGGCTCCAAGCTTTCTAGGAAGGGCTGTGACAAATGCCCCCAAAGAGATTTAACTCTTCGGCTTACAGACCTGAGCGTGCCCCAGCCAGAAGCTTGCGTACTCATCCCGGACCACAAGCAGCAGCATTGGCCCTTCTGTGACAAGGATGTAATTATGGCTTTTGAAACCACGGGTTATTAAACATCACGTGTTGGGATGAGCAATTATTTCTTAGGGAGTTTAGCCTGTGAAAGAAATGGTCACTGCGATCTGCATGGGGAGCACAGGAGGAGCAGGGGACCGGAGCGGGCAAGCTTGCTGTCCGAGACGTGCCACCAAAGGGCCACGCAAAAACGTGTGTGGCTGGGGTGGATGGGAGGCCAGGGCAGGGCAGGTGGTCTGCAGGAGAAGCTGAGGAGAACCACGTTCCTGTAGACTTCCAGAAGTATTTGAGTTGCCCCTTTTAGAGCTGTTATTCCCCTTCCAGGCCCTATGGCCCACAGAATCAGGGGAAACATCTATGGCACCATCTTTAACCATGTTTTCAGTTACAGCTTCTGTGAGGGGGAAAGGGCTTTAGACCATCCCCTCCTGAGGTCGGCGGCACAGGGAGGTCCCCAGGCAGGTGTACCGGCCCCTTCGGCTGCGGAGTTTGTCCTGCTGTAGTTTAACTGTAACACCACCAATAAAAGAGTGAAGCTTTGCAAAAGGGTTTCTTAAACACCCCCATCTTGGGCAGCACAAGAGTTACAGACAAGATAGCCAGACCCTGAAGACACCCCTTGGCCAAGGGTACCCCTATTTTCAAGTCTCCCTGTCGGAGCTGAGCTCTTAACAGGGATGTTTGTCCCCCGTGCTCTCTTCTTGCTGAATGTCCCAGCAGCGGAGCACCACAAAAGCCCTTTAGTCATGTTTTAAAATTGATGTATTCCTCGTTTCCCAGCCCTGGCTGCAGCTTTCCCAGGGCCTGGCCTTGTCCGAGCTTGGTGGCCGGGGACCGTCCTCTCCCCCCGAAGCAGCTCAGCTCCGTGCTGTCGATTGCCCGACGACCGCCCAGGGACCCACGGCTTTTTGCGGACTTCCAGATGGGAAGCTCTGGTCCAAGCCCGAGGTTGCTCTCAGAAAAAAAGAGAAGAATTCTCATCCAGGCAACGCCATGGGGAGCATCCCCCTCCCAGCCACAGCCAGACACAGGGATGGTTTTAATTGTCACGGTGGGAGATGTTGCTGTTAGTACAAGCTGAGATTGGCTTCCCCAGGAATCAGGGCTAAACAAATCACGCCTGTCAACGCGACAAACGTTGATCCTCTGCTCCAAGGCTGGTGCCCTCCAGCCCTCCCGCTCTCTGCGGCCTGCAGCCGGGGAGGAG
Source organism: Mycteria americana (assembly GCF_035582795.1). Classification (NCBI taxonomy): domain Eukaryota; kingdom Metazoa; phylum Chordata; class Aves; order Ciconiiformes; family Ciconiidae; genus Mycteria; species Mycteria americana. The sequence continues at coordinate 68,814,482 of NC_134371.1, read as the reverse complement.
AGCTGACCCCCGCCAGCCTGCCCGGTGCTCCTGCGGTGGTTTGCCGTCGCCAGCTGGCCAATTAAGATGTCCATATTAACCCGCTAATGGGCCAGGCCTAGCCCCTGGGCTGGAGGCCGGCGTGGCTCTTCTCGGGGTGCAGGTGGGTGGCTCTGGAGAAGGGGCTTTGGGCTCTGCCAGGAGCCAGGCTCCTTGCCGGGGTCTGACTGACTGGGGGTGGCTGCCCTGAGCCCGGGGATCGTCGGTGCTGAGGTCCGTCCGTGGGGGCCGGCAGCCATTTTGGGGCGTGAGGGAGAGCCCGGGCCGCGCCTCAGCGGGGCTCCGCGGCGGGGCAGGCCCTGCGGGCGGGCGGCGGGGCCGGGGATGGGGCGGCTCGGCCGCCTCCCGCCGCGGGGCTGTGAGGCGGCAGCGGAGCGCGGGGCGCCCTCTCCCGCCCGCCATGGCGGCGGCGGCGGCCAGGGAGGCGGCTCGGGCGGAGCGGGGAGCTGAGGGCGGCGGGAGCGGCCGCTGTGGACCCGGCTCTGTCGGCCCCGCGCCGTTGTGGAGGCGTAGCAGGGAGGACATGGACGCCTTCTCCTGTCAGGGACTGGGTTATCCGGACTGCTGATCCGATCTGCCTCAAGAGAGAGTGGTTGTGGAGAGACGGTGTTTTGAGGAAATTTCTCATCAATGAGGAGAAATACAACCTGTGATTATGAAATACAACTCTTTCTTTTATTTGCCAGTGTGATGGAGCCAAATCAAAGCAGGGGGCCTTAGCGGCCATAGCCCGAAAGGTTTGGCGGCTTCCCCGGGGAAGGGCTGCAGGAGTACCTCGGGCCGTCCCTGCCGCTTTTAGCGGAAAAGCTGACCCGTATTTTAAATGTTGAAGCAAAATCGGCCCCGAACGTGAGCTGGGGAGCGGGCAGGCTGGGTGGAAGCCGGCAAGGCCTGCCAGCGCCGGGGGTCTGTGGTGCAGGGGCTGAGGGCGGTGCGGGGGAGCGATGGAGGGAAAGAGACTGGCGTTTATTTGTGCACGGAGGATGGAGCACCAAAACGGCTCCAACAGCTTTAACCACCAGATTCAGGTGCTTGTGCTGATTGTTTGTTTATTTTTACGGGGCTTTTATGGGGAAGGTTGGATTTTAGGGTGCTTTTGAGGCATAGGCTCCCCGTGCCCGGAGCGGGTGGGAGGGTGCGGAGGGGCAGCCCCGGAGCCGTGTCCCGCCCGGAGCCGTGTCCCGCCCGGCCGCTTTGCGGAGCTGCGGCCGGGGAGGTGGCAGAGCCCGCTGCGGGAGCCGCCACCCATCGCCAGGGACGCCGCAGCGCCCGGCGCTCCCAGCCCGGCAGCTCCTGCCGCTGTCGGGGGCCGCGCAGGCGGTGGGTGGATGGAGCGCATGGGAAGAGAGAGAAAGGCAACGGCCCTGGGACCGCTGCCTGCCCGCGGGTGGCGAGCGGGAGCGGGGGAGCTCCCCGCAGGCTCGGGGAGGAGGAGGAGGGAGGAGGGAGGCGGCGGGGGCAGGCACGGAGCCTCCCCTCCCTCCCCTCCCCGCAGCGCCGGGGCTCCGGCCGGAGGCGGCAGAGCTTCCCCGCTGCTGGTAGGCGATTTTAGTCTCGTTTCGCTGGATGGTGGAGCTGATGGCTACAGGTGAATTCGTTTTGACTTCTCCTAACGTTAAGCGTGCATGGGATGTATGCCTGGGGGGGATAGTGGCTTATTTCTCTTTAACGCAAGAAAAAAGGATGGGAAGGGAGTGACTTAGTTAATGGCTTGTTTCAATAACGTACCGTAATATTACCGAGATGGTGTGAACGATTTCTTTCTCTCCCCCTGCTCCTCTCTTTCCCTTTTGCCCCCTCCCTTCTCCGCAGGCCACCTCTGTACAGGGGTGTGTAAACTTGAAGAACTCGGGCTTTTTCAGTTAAAATCTTCACTTGCATCGCAGCACGGCAAACATGCCTGAACAAAGCAATGATTACAGGGTGGTAGTGTTTGGAGCAGCAGGGGTTGGCAAAAGCTCCTTGGTCCTTCGTTTTGTAAGGGGAACTTTCAGGGAAACCTATATCCCCACAATCGAAGATACGTACCGGCAGGTAATCAGCTGTGATAAGAGCATCTGCACCCTGCAGATTACAGACACCACGGGAAGCCATCAGTTCCCTGCTATGCAGAGGCTGTCTATCTCCAAAGGGCATGCTTTCATCTTGGTGTACTCTGTCACCAGCAGGCAGTCCATGGAAGATCTTCAGCCCATCTTTGAACAGATCTGTCAGATTAAAGGGGACGTCCAAAAAATCCCAATAATGTTGGTGGGTAACAAAAGCGATGAGACCCAGAGGGAGCTGGATGCAAGCGAGGGGCAAGCGTTAGCCAGCAAGTGGAAGTGCTCCTTCATGGAGACATCAGCCAAAATGAACTACAATGTGCAGGAGCTCTTCCAGGAGCTCTTGAATCTGGAGAAGAGGAGAACTGTCAGTCTCCAGGTGGATGGAAAGAAATCCAAGCAGCAGAAAAAGAAAGATAAACTGCAAGGCAAGTGCTCTGTTATGTGATTGACTTTGGCTGGACTCGCACCACTGCATGGTGTAATCGGAGCACGGACTCCCACAGAAAATACACTTCTGCTGGTGGTTTCAGACAAATCCATGCCTCATAGGGCTATTGCTTTTCTCCAAAACTTCTGCTGGATTATTCTATGTGTTGGTTTTAAAGAGGATGGCTTTCTGCATGTTTATTTTTTTAAAATAATAAACGTTCAATGTTAGCAATTAATGTGACTAGAAGTTTTTAATGCAAGAAGTTTACAGAAGAGAAAAATGTCAGTCAGAAATAAACATCTCTATTCCTGTGAGTACATGCTAGTTTTTAACTATTTCCAGCCTATTAGCTTGAAAGAAATAACGGTATCTATAATGTGTATACTTCAGAAGTTGTTTCCAGGAATCTACTGACCAGAGCAAATCTTTAACAAAGCTAGGCATTTGCACTGCAAATGAATGGATATGTGGCTCCCGATGCGTGCATTTCTGGCAGACAGACTGGCTTGCCTACCAAAGACGCATTTTTTTCCCTGGTCAAAGTTAAGTTTTCCTGTGTGCTGTGCAATTCCTGAGACTTCTGCAGTTCTGTGAGTGATTAAAGCTATACCTGCATGTAATCAGACTGTTTGCTTTTTTCCCCCCCTTTACTCTTGACTTCCCCTGTTTGCCGAGGTAGGAGGTTCCACATCCTCTGGCGCCAAATCCAGGGGTGATTCCTGGCGTCCTTAAGCAAGAGCTGCCTCCTTCCTGAAGGTCACTAGGCTGGTGTAAGTACCAGTTGATGTAGTGGTTGGTTATCCTGGCAATTCGCCTTTCCTTTCTCAACTGTCAGGCTGGTTTTGCATGTGGCAGAAGCTACTTTTGCAGTCTTCCTGGAGTTGCCTTTGGTTTGTTTGTTGTTTTTTTTTCCCCCTCCCTCTCTTATTTCATCCAAGTTACCCAGGTTTTAGTCGAGGCTTATGACAAGTCAGTTCAGGTAACGCTGCTTCAGGAAGAAACACCTAAACCTGGCAGCTGCATGTTTAAAGCAAACTCCTCTCTGACGCAAACTTTTAGCAGTCGCTTCCCACAAATCAAAGGACTGGAGACATGAGCTTAGTCTACCTTGTCTCCCCCTCTGGCTTTTTTTTTTTTGGCTATTGTTAACAAGAGATGAGCATGATAAGCCTCATCTGCAGTGCATGGTTGAGAAAGATTTCAAGAAAATAAGCGCAAGCGTTTGCTATCAGCCTATGCTGTAGATCTACTTTGTATATGTGTCAGTCCAAGCAGAAGACTGTGAGGACCTCAGTATTGCACGGGAGATTTGATCTTTATACAGCAACATGGTCTTGACGCAAGAGACGTGGGAGAGAGGAGTTGCTTCTTTTTATAGCACTTTTCTAGTGAAATGATTTTATTGTTGAAGATGAACAAAATATGGAACAGGAGATGCTGGAAAGTGCATACCCTTTCTTAGTTTGAAAGCATTAGTGTCTATTAATAACTGCTGGTTTCCTGTGTGAGATGCTAGAGAAGGGCCTGTTCTCTCAGCCGTTATTTCTTCATGTGTTGCAGACTAATACACAAAGCCATGAGGTTTGTGTCCCTTTAATATCTCACATATTTGAACAGCTCTTACAATCCATGCTGGCTCCTGGTGCTCCATTGTCTCCTATGTCTGTCTGTGAGCTGCTTTTCCATCTCCTCAGGCTGTTCCTACACAAGCATCAGGGGTTGGTTGGCTCCCTGTTTGCCAGAGGAGTTTGCCCCAGTTACAGCTGGAGCCCTCAGGCCGTTTGATTCAGCAGAAAATCTCACTCATTACCATTTCGGAAACCCAAGCAAGTTCTGCATGAGTGTTTGGTGCTGACTGAAATGTTATCCTTACTGGCCAAAATAAAGTGTGGATTTGCCAAGCTGATAACAAAGGCTCTACACCTGATTTTTCTTCTTGGAGATGGTGTCCCGCAGGTCCCGCGAGCTTCCTGTGCTGGACCGGTGGTGCTGGCTGGTGTAGTCCTCTGTGCCGCTGCTGCGTGTAACCTTCGCTTCTCTTGCAGTCTGGGGTGAGTCAGGCTGAAGGGCGGCTGTAGAAGCAGCCATAATGGCTTTGCTTGAAAATAACTCTTGCTTTTTCCTCTCTAACTTTGTGCATGGATTTTGATCTCTCTCTTCTTTCATTTCCAAGCAGTTATGCAGTGCTTCTCTGTGGGTCGTTTTTAGCATCTGGCAATTATTATTGCAAAGACTATTTCAGTTCCATTCCAGCCTTTGAAACCCCTATAAGACATTTTATATTTAAGCCTTCTTAAAATGTCATGAGACCTAATAGCGTCTGTACAACTCCCACTGCCTTCATGGAGATGCCTGTGCGAAGGCAGGGCAGCGTGTATCTGCGATTATTCACACAGCCGAGATGTTCTGTAATGTATCATTATCACTGCGGTGTTTTCCCTGTACGGGGGGGTGGAGATCACGGAGGACTGGGGTCCGGCAGAGCAGAAGGCACAGCTAACATGAACAAAACAGGCTCAATCCCTCCGGCACCTGGCAGAAGCGCTGCCAGATCCCCCAGGCTGCCTTCGGTGGCTGCGGGAGGAAGTCCCACGGGACTGCGTGGGCGATGGAGATGCTCGGGTGCTCATGGCAATGCAGGATGGTGGGGTGGGGGCATCAGCACCCCAAGTCCCAGACTAGCAGCCTAGAGCAGACTGGGAACGGGTGACGCCTGGCGTGGCTGCCTTTCATGCTGTGTAAAGAATCTAGGTTTTGGGTGTGCTAGATCGATTGTATTGTAAATTAAAACTGTATTCCTAAATAAATTGTATAATTACATTTGTTTCCATATAAACTGAACTAGTCTGACTTTTGTGTGTGTGTAGTCTATCATTCTTATTAGAAGGGACATTTATTTTAATTGAACTGATGCCTGTCAAGATGTGGGCTATTAAAAGTTCCACACAAATCTAAATTAAAGGGCAGTATCTTCACGATCTTCCAGGGAGCTATGTAGAGAATGACTATAGTTAGAAACAGAGTGAAAAATACCATATTGCTTGGGGACGCTCATTAATCGTTACGAAACAGTGGCCACATTCCATTTGTAAATGAATGTTACTTCATAAACCTGGTATTTGGACCTGCTTCCTCATACCCAAGATCTGGTAGGTTTGCGTGTGCTGGGACAGCCGGTGGCATCGTTCCTCTTGTGCTCTGATAACCGGTAGCCTTGGGCTAACGTCGTTATTCTGGAGCGACGGCGTAGCTGTAGCATTACGGCCCTCAGACTAACTCTGGAGAATAGCTGAAGATCCATCGTTTTTAGGGACTGATGGGTAAGTTTTTGCTAAAACCGTACTTGAAGGAATATGTGCCTCTTGCAGATAGCATCTGAGGAGTTTATTGCACGCATGCTTAAGTTTTATTTCTCATGTAGGAACATTTTGCTGAATTAAAGGAATAACGATTTTTCTTTAAGGATTAAAGGGTTTTGTAGTGTATGGAGTATATGTTGGAAGTAAATGCTTTAGCCTTTTTTGAATAAGTGCAGTTTAAGAAAGTGAACAGATCTGTTTTTTTTTAAAAAAAAAGGCAGAAGATATTCTGATGAAAGATATTCAGGTAGAATCGTTTGTCTGGAGTAAACAAGCAGTTCTGATCTCTGGTACAGCTCCTGTGTTACGTTACAGGCTTTGGCCTTAACTGCTGTTTGCCAACAGCACGCTTTTTCAAAGGCAGTGACAACATGTTTTTTATGGAGCTATTTATGCATCCTGTAAACTCTTCAGCTTGGAGACATGCCTTGACACGCTGTTCATATCTGGCGAGCAGAATGGTAACTCACTATTTCTCGAGTTGGTTGTTTTTCTCTCTCTCTTTTTTTTCAATTTTTCTCATTCAAACTTCTTTCAATCTCAGAACTCTCTGTTTTTCTGAAACGTTCTTCATGAGTTCAGAGGTGGTGAGACAAAGTCATGGAAGATGCTGATACAACTTGTTGAGTTGCTGTTAACGCCTCCATAATGTCTTTCCAGGATCACAAGGTGAACACGGTTGACTGTAAAAATTCTCTGTGCGACGTCTTGAATGAATCATGAGACCTGTCGGTAGCCTGGGTGGCTGGATGAAGGCTGAGACATTTCAGGCCAAGTCACTGCGTTTACTCGCTACCCTCTGTCTCAGGACTTAATGAGGACGGGCAGTTCCTGGCTTTGACCAGCGAGGTACGTATTTCCAGCACTAATTTAACCCTGTCTTTCAGTTTCTCCACCATCAGCTGCTTTAAGGTGGAAGCAACATGGAATGAGTGGAGCATTAATACAGGTTTTCCTTAGATCTGCGTTTCAGAATCTCAAGCTTGCTTTAAAGCTTGGCTCAAATCTTGCTCTGAAAAATCAGTTCCTTGCTTTCTACTACTGTAGAGCTCTTAAATAATTTTCAGAAACAGCATCACGGTTTATTCCCGAGGGCTGGCTAAGCAATATTCAGACTACAAGGTGTCAAATCAGAAGAGGTTTAATGGACAAAGATAATAGCGCTGCAGGCCTTCTGTTTCTTTGCTGGAGGAAAGATTATTATGGCACCTTTCATTTTAAAGATGTTCCCAGTTTTCCTCTCTGCCATCCAGAAATTCAAACATTTTTCAATTAGTAATACTTATTATTTCTATGCAACACTTGTCGACTGGCTTGAGGCAGCTTTCTTCCTGAGTCTGGCCAACAAAATTAATGTCAAGAGAAAATACCAGGGAGGAGAATCACGAACAGCTCTTCTGCAACTTGCAAGAGAAAAATGTGAGCAGTAGCTGGAGTGTCCACCCACACATATATTTTAAAAACAAGCAGCCAGAATATTGCTATATTCTAATTCCTCTTCCCAGAGCAAAGCAGGCACATGATTAATGTAACAAACAGCTCTGAATAATAAGCAATATTGCTTTATACGCATGGTCTGTAGCTACAAGGTACTCGGTGCACTCTAGAAGAGTAAAAGCGCATTCTTAATCATCGACTGCCATCGTCTACAGCTTCTGTGGCGTAAATTAAGTACATCAAAAGCATCTAAGAGCTAATGAAAATGCTAAAGACCACTTAAAACTGATTGCAGCATAGCAGCCTCCTAGTTAATGGATATTGCCGCATGCTAGGCTAGCACTGCTACCCCTAATTGTTTCCTTTTTTCCCCCCCTTTTGAACATACATCTAATAACGCAAAAGGACAGGAGGAGCGGAGGAAGGAGGGAAAGACCCAAGTACCAGCACTGCCTTGGCATGGTCGCTCTTCTTCTGCGCGAGGTCCTCGTGTCCCTCGCTGGCACGGCTGAGCCTCGCTGGCACGGCTCGGCGCTGGCGCAGCCGCAGCAGGCACGGGGTCTGGCTTGCTCTGCTTCGTCCAGTCCGATTTGCTGCTGTTAGTTCTTCCAGATTTTTAGCAAGTCTGAAAATCAGAGGGGAAAGGAATGGGGCAAAGAGATTGTCTTTCCTGGCTTAGCACAGAGCCGGTCTTCCAACCCAACCATCCCTAACTGCTCCTGCAACCCTGCCGTTGCCTCTCGGTCCTCAGCTGGGTGGAAGAGGTGGGCGTGGGGGGACCACCATGGCCCATCGCTTCCCGGCAGCCTGTGCTGGGACCTTGCCTCTTGAGGAGACGGCAAATGCAGTTGATCTGCTGTAAGATAGCTTCTCTGTGAACCCTCCCGTGAGCTCTGCGGGCGCGGATAAGGGGTATGGGATTATGGGTCTCTTCCCGCTGCAGCAGGAGGCTGAGCCCTGGAAGCAGCAGCCTGGCACGTGGCAGGCGTCACTGGCAGCGCTTCTAGGGACAGGCAGAGCCCCAGTGTCCTGGGCTGTGCCTGCAGAGACTCCGCTGCAGGAGAAAGCTGGATTTTCTCAAGCTGCTCAGGGTCAATTCTGTACGTGTATTTATTTAGCTCTGGTAAATGCAATGATCTGTATCGGTTGGAGACTGACTCCAATTTAGCTCCGGTGAAAATTAAGCACTTGGGCAAGCGCTGGCAAAAGAGTCAGAAGCTGAAGCCGACCAAAACTCACTTCTCCTTGTGCACAGTTTTCCCCAGAAGTGCTGAAGTGACTTAGGAGCCCAGTCCCTTTGGCTCTAGGAGGTCCGAGGGAATAAGGCACTGCACAGCCTGCGTAGTTTGCCGGCGTAGCACTCGTACCATCCTTCACACGCAGAATTAATTCGGCCTGCTCTTCTAGGCTGCTCCTCCGGACAAAATGGCCAGGCAGGTCTGCAGCTTTTCTGTTTGAGCTGCTTCTTAAGACGGCAGATGTGGATCTAGACAAATCAATGAAGGAAAACTTGATCCTCCAAGAGCAGCTGTAGGCAGAGGTAACCTCACTGATGGCGTAAGTAAATACAGTGCTAACTCCAGAGCAAAGTACACGTGTTTCCCAGTTGGAAACTGTCTCCTCCTGGAAGGTGTTGGATCTGTTTTTAATGACGGCAATTTAAAACATTTTACTGATAACGCTGTATTATTAACACACCCATGACGAGACCCCTGCATCTCACCAGCTGAGCCCACGATGTCTCCTCCAGCTGCAGGGAGATGGTTTTCCTACGCCTTGGTTTACCGCAGTGCTAAAACCCCTGGGCAGCACAGAAGTAAAAGCCCGGCATCTTGAGCGTCAGCAGGAGTCTTCTTGTTTCACCTCTGCTTTTCGGGAAAGGCACTTCTGAGGCGACAGCTGGTCGTACCCAGAGGTGAGACTAAAATAAAACACATCAACATCATCGCAATAGCCAAGGCTCAGCAACCTGAGGGTGCAGCGGTGCGCCGGGTTACCCAGGAGAGGCATGGGTGTTGGGTTTGCAGTTTATCAACCAGAAATAGGCAGAATCCGGCAAACGGCAACCTCGACTGCTCAGCAAAGCCTTTGGGCGAGCTTTACCCAGGCCGTGCCTCCTGCGGCCGAGTCTGCAGCAGTGCGGGAGCGGGCTGTAGGTGCCCCCAAGCACCTCCTGCAGCCCCTTCTACAGGAGAGAGGAGGGTCGGGCGCGTTCAGCGTATGCGGCGGTGTGACACGGCGCCGTGGCCCGATCACATCCGTGACACCAAAAGACAGCACAGCCGGATGGGGAGAGCTGGCCAGAAGAAATCAAAATCTTTCTCCTCCCAGTGGAGAACAGAAAAAGTTGCTCCTTTTTACTCCGAATGACAGCATGGGCAAGGATGTAATGTATCTTGATGAAGACTCTCCTTTTAAAAATGCATCGTGTTTTCCCACCCAGATAAAGGTAAGAGGAAATCAGTCATACCTGACAGATTTATGCTGAGTAATTCTACTGTTGGTTGGTTGTTTTTTTTTTTTTTTCAAGGATCAGTATCTGAAAAGCTTATGCACGAACGCTGCGTTGTGCCCGTGTGTAAATACAAGGTTTCTGTTGCCCGCAAAGAAGGGATGGTTGAACGTGCTGCCGTGTGCTGCCAGCATCCCGGCTGTTCCCCCAGCCTGCCCTCTCCCTGCGCGGAGGGGGCTGTGCTGGGCGGGTGGGTGGGCGAGCGCGGGCTGGTCCTCTCCTCGCTGGGCTCCCTTCCACCCCTGAGAGCCCCTGCTCCCACCCTGCCGTAGGGTGAGCCTCTGGCCGGGGTGGGAAGCGGGCAGAGCACCGCACCGAACTCTGCAGCATGGGGAGCAGCAGGGAGCTTTCTTTTTATATCTCAGTGATGCATTTATGCTTTTCAGGCTAAAAATATCTAAGGATGGATGTATGAAGACTCTGCTCTCCTACATTGTCGCTTCTCCTTTGTTCCCGCATGGTTTTCTCCAACCCCTGCATCCCATTATCTGCCTCAGGCTGCCCGTGGGCTCCCAGCAGGCGAGGGATGAGCAGCTCGCACCCAGGCAGTGAAAATCCCTCCTTGGAGGGAAAAATCCGTCTATCCGGTGGAGTCCCTGGTCCAAGACCGGGGTCTCGTCTGAGAAGGGAGTGATGAAAAGGCTTCTTCAGCCACCGTTGGCTGCCCACGTCCTGCTGCTGTTGAGCAGGCAGCTCTTGGCTGCAGCGCTGCCGTCGCCGCTGCCGCCGGCTCGGAGCATCCCAGGCGGGCAGGGGATGGAGCAGACCCCGGCCAGCAGATAAAACCTACCTCTGTAAAATGCTCAGCCCTATATAGGGCCATATAGGCTTGCTGAAATGAATATGGAGGGGAGGGGGTAACTGAATCTGCTCCCCCTGCCTCCGAGGAGCAGCACACCAGAGCTGCAAGACGCAGGCCTGTCCCTGTGCAGTCCTGACATTTCATTTCTACAAAGTAAGCCCGCAAAAGGAAAGGGGAAGACAATTAATAAATAAGGGGATGTTTGTGCTGAAATTGTTTCAGCTATTTCTGCTGTCAGATGCTTTACCAGCTGGACGAGCTGGAACAGGGAGATTGGCTGATTTCTTGATTATCTGGAAAGATTAGCCAGAATGTGGCTCAAAAATGGAAAATATTTCTATTGACTGTAAGAAATTACTCTCTTCCACGGGCGTAATTCCAGGCATTGATTTGTTACGCTCTTTTTTAGGTGAAAAGACAGTCTTTACGCACAAGAAAGAGGATGCTGAAGTGTAGCTGGTGTTTGTCCATTATGCGAGTCATGCATAACAGAAGGATATTTGGTGTTTAATATTTTTTGTTGCATTCATTGCTGCTCGAAACAGCCTTAGCACGGCCCAGGGTGCCGCCTGGCACAGCCCTTCCTTCCACGGCCCCCCCAGCAGCAGCCGGGGCAGGGCTGTGGGTCCCGGCTGGATTCAGCCCGTGGGACACGGATGGGGCGAGAAGCAGCCGGCCCAGAGCCATCTCCGTGGTGTGCCTGCCAGCGCTGCGGGTACTGCAATACACCCTTAAAGGAAAGCAGCGCGATTTGAAATATATTCAGCTGTTCTATCAAATTGTGAACATCTGGGGAAATCTTAACGGGTCTGCGTTTTCTTTACGTGCGACGCTGCAGTTGGAGGATTTCAGTGAGATGGAGCATGGGAAGGTTACAGCCCTATCGGGCAATTCTTGGCCGTTGCGTGGTTTCAGTCTGCGGTGCGGTGCCGGTTGCTCTTGTAATACGCACGATGTAAAACGGTGTGGTTTTCGCATGGGACGTGGTAATTTATCACACGTGCTCCTTTTGGACAGCCTTTTCCAGGGAAGGCTGGGTCCACCCGCCCGGCGATGAGGATTTAAGCGAGATACTCCTTCATTTGTGAAAGAAATACATGATAAATAGTAAGGGAAAATAAGCATAGGGAGGGTTCAGACCGTATTGCCGGGGGCTGGCTCCTCGGCACATGGGTGGGCAAGCAGAGGTGGCAAAGCCAGGGGAGCCCGGGCTCTGGCTTCTTCTCCGACAACACGGTAGCCGGCTGCTGCACCTTGCCCCTTTATCCGTTTGCTGCTGCCAGAAGGGACTGGGAGCCTCTCCGACCCCCTTCCCCGAGCACCGCGCGTCCTGGTGCCCGCTCCCCGGGCCGGCCCTCCCTGGAGATCTCCCCGCGGCCGAACCCCTGCCCTTTTCTGCGCTGGAGAGAGGTGAACTGCAGTATTTCTCTCTTGGTCTTTCTCCTTTAGCAGAGTCTATTCAACAAAACAGCCAAGATATTGATTTTTTTTTTTTTTTTTTTTGGCTTATTAATTCAGGCTTCGCTCTGCGAATGCAAGAAAGCGCGGTGCCGGGGCGGCTGGGACGGAGCCGGCTGGCGGCAGCGTGGGTGTCCCGCAGCTCAGCGGGGCACGGGGACAGTCACGGGAGGGGACACCGGCTGTTAATGGGGACTGTCATGGGAGCGGACACCGGCTGTTAACAGGGACTGTCATGGGAGGGGACACTGGCTGTTAACGGGGGCCATCATGGGAGGGGACACCGGCTGTTAATGGGGACTCTCATGGGAAGGGGACCGTCACAGGAGGGGACACTGGCTGTTAATGGGGACTGTCACAGGAGGGGATGCCGGCTGTTAACGGGGACCATCATGGGAGGGGACACTGGCTGTTAACGGGGACTGTCATGGGAAGGGGACCGTCACGGGAGGGGACACTGGCTGTTAACGGGGACTGTCATGGGAAGGGGACCGTCACAGGAGGGGACACTGGCTGTTAACGGGGACTGTCACGGGAGGGGACGCCGGCTGTTAACGAAGACCATCATGGGAGGGGACACCGGCTGTTAACGGGGACCATCATGGGAAGGGGACCGTCATGGGAAGGGGACCGTCACAGGAGGGGACACCGGCTGTTAACAGGGACCAACACCGGCTGTTAACGGGGCAGGGGCGGTGATGGGGGGGCAGGGACCACTCTTGGCTGGGGACCATGGTCACAGGCGCAGGCTCTGGCTCCTGCACAGAGAGGCGATGAGGGATGGCTGCCCTGTAAATTACATTGCGCTGTCTCCTCTACCTCCGGTTCGCCTTCCCTGCATGTCTATGCGGAATTTGATTATTCTTCTGCTCTAGAGAAAACCTTTCTTGACCGCTGGCTGTGCGCATCTGTCTGGTTTATTTATAAAGAGCCTTTCTGTAACTATTACTCGGGACCCCGTGCCCAGTGAGCTGAACCCACAGGGTAGCGGGGACCACCCCACCCCCCAAAAGACCCGACAACCACCTCCGCCCCGTGCCAGCACCTAACCAGGAGCAAGCTCTAGCCAGCTCTCAGCTATTTTCAGGATCATTTTTCCGTGCATTGCTAGTTAAGTACGCGCTCAGCAGAGCCACCAAGTCAAAATTCCCGTTCTGCACAGATCCTGGGGAAAAATCACTGGGGTTGGGGGGGGGGGGAGGAACATGACATAGTTTTGAGGATTTCCTAAGGAGGGGGAAAAGCTAAGAACTGAGTTTTTCTGCTCTGCCTGCTCTTGCCTGGCTCCTGCCTGCTCCATCCTCCCTGCCAGGAGAAGGGCAATGGCCAGGCCTGGGGGCCCAGCTGCAGCGCCTGCCAGCCCGGCCCGTTTGGGCCCCCATGCTGACTTCTTTGGGCATCTTGCAAAAGAAGCGGGCAATTTATGCAGGGTATTGGTGTTCCATTTTTGCTGACTACTGCTAGCCTGCCCAGCACCTCGCTTTGAGGAGCAGGTTCAGGAAAGCATCTTTGCTTGCGGTAGTGTTGGAGCGAGGCACCCGGCTGATGTTTTTCTGACAAAATGAGGGTTTGTTACAAAATGATGAATGCTTAAAGTCAAAATGCATCATAAAAAGTGTCGGTTTCAGAGCAAACTCCCACTGAATACAGCTTTGGGCACGGGCACCGGCTGGGCGCACAGCAGCCCAGCACCACGCTTGCGCCGGGGGCTCAGACCCCCCCCACCTCGGCGCAACGGCAAACTGCTGCTTTGTCCTCGGAGAGGCCAGCCCTGCTGCTGGCAGCCTTTAACTTAGGGTTGGCTTTTGGTCAAACGGATGGAAAAAAAACACGTTATTTCTCTTTGTGCATCCCTCCCCCGGGATGACGCACTTGACCTTCGGGCACCGCTCGTCCAGCGCCGCGAACGTGAGGCTAATGCTGATTTTCCACGGTGCTGTCGGTGAGGTGCAAGGTCCCCCCCTTGACTGCAGCTGTGCCCAGGCATCTCCGAGCACCCCAGAAGTTATTAGCCGCTTGCAACCATGCACTGCTTTTCATTTCAAGGCCTGCTGCCTCTCCGTCGCGTGAAACGCTGTGTCTCGTTCCCTGGCAGGGAAGAGGTGACACGCTCACCTCTGAAACCGGATTATTCGGGAGCTGCAGGCTCATTGCTCTCTGCAACGCTCCTGCCAACAGCAGCTCCATTAATTGCCTTTAAGGAGAGATTTATGCAACCGCTGCCGTTTCTCCTGCTCGGCTGGTTGTGGACCGTATGTTCGATGTACGATCATTTTTCAGCGTAAGCGCCCCGAGGTGCTGGGAGCATCCGCTGTGGTCGCTGCTGCTCGGCATCCCTCAGCGCCGGGCTCCGGCGGGCAAACGCCGGCTCCTGGCAGGGTGCTCGGAGCCTCCCCGGGCACAAGGAACCGCTTCTGGGCGAAAAGGTGGCCGTCCTTTCTAGGATGGCTGCCTGAGGGACAGGCGGTCCCCGGGTATAGGCTTTGCTGGGTGCCGGCGTTTGGGAGCTGGGTGCTGGGCAGGCTCCAGTGTTGCCCCTCTCCCACGGGCGTGGGTGAAGCTCTGCCTTTCCCCTAGGGCTGGCCCCACTCCTGTAACCCACCCACCCTCGGTTCATGCGCACGGGAGGGTCGTTAGGGCTGGGAGTGATTTGGCTATTTTTCTCCAGTGTCTTTTTTTAGGATCAGAATTTCTTTTCTCTTCCTCCTCCACCTGGAGTATCGCAAGTCTGCCTTTCCCCCGAGGAGCCGGTTGGAGGTGCCCGGTGTCGGGAGGCTAGATGTGGTTTATTGTGCTCTTCCTCGTGCACAGTTCCACATTTCCACAATTCGGCTGGGGAAGCCCCCCCAGCTCCTTCCGTGAACCCCACCCCACCTCGCTGGCAGTGGGTAGGGCAGAGGCTGGCGATGCGTTAGAGCTGCAGCATCTTCTCGGTCATCCCCGGAACGGGCTACAGGGCATCCGAGGCAGAAAGGAGCAGCTGTGTCAAACACAGAAGGAATCTGGCTTTGCTTTAGCACGGCCAAAGCCCATGCTGAGACCAGACCGTCTGTCTTCCAGGTTTATGTTATTGCAGTCTGGCCCTTGGCTGAACTCTAAACCTTGTTACACATGAAATAATGAGAGTTCAGCAAAGATAAATGATCGTGGTGGACAGGATTACACTCTGGGTACTGCACCGAATCCCACAGGAGTGGGCTGCTGCTAATACCTCACATGCAAAACAACGTTCACGCACTTTGCTATGGGTTAAGGGGAGCAAAATAAAAGAATGAAATAACAACAAAGTTTTTGCAATAGCCTGGGTTGCAATACAGTGTAAGATGTGTGAAAAGCAAGCTGCAAAACAAACCGTTGCTTTGCTTTGTGTCATCTTCCTCGGGTGTGTCTGTGGTCAGACGGGCAGGTAAGAGCGAGGCTGAGACAGGACGATGGGCTGGGGGTGCTGCACCACCGGCCGGGCTGCAGGGAAGATGTTCATGGTTTTCCTTGAACAGTTTCAGTCACTGAGCTGTGTCGTGTCCTTGGGCAAGTCACTTCACCTCCCCGTATCTCCCCCTGGTCCTTCTGGATGGACAAAAGATGGAAAGCAGGTAAGCTCCTGAAGCAAAGGCTCTTCAATAACATGGGTGCTCTAGTCTTAATACACTCTTCTAATACACGCTAATAATAATAAACATTATATATATATATATTTGTGTTTGGAGGAGAAAGGAAAAACTGTGCTTGTATCACTGCAGATCTGAAGAACTCAGTCCTGACTTCCGACAAAGGTGAGACAGCCTTTGTTTTAATGTCTGGGACAAAAAAAGGAAGGAAAGGCAAGAGATCTCCTCGTGCTGAGTCTTTATCCAGCCCCTGGTGAAAAGGAAAATAAAAGTTTACTAGAGAAAATACGACATTCAGACTCTCTTTAAGTTTTAGGGTCCCGTTGCTCGGAGTCGGAGCGTGCACGGTCACTTGGTGCAACTTGCTCTTTTTCTTGGAAGCGTTTAAGAGTGCAGGATGCTGCAGAGGCAGGTAGCCTGTCGCAGAAACGCAGCACTCCTGTGTAACCTGGCGTCACGTCACCTCCATCTCCCTCCCCAGAGGAGCAGGGTGGCCGGGCTCGCCACCAGCTTCAGCGGCATTCTTCCGACATACGGTGACTATTTGTTTGGCAGTTGCAAAAAATGGTTGTGAATGGTGTATAAAAATGCCTTTTTTAAGAGGAAGTGGAGAAAAAGAAACGAAGCTCATTAATCACCAAAAGAATGGTGGGAACAACAAAACCTATCGTGGCTGGGAGGGGAGGGCGACGCGGGGGCAGCCACCGCCGGGTGATGCTGCTGCAGGGCGAGGGACGGGGCGAGGGACGGGGCGAGCTCCCATACACGCATTGCCCACCGTGCTCCTTTCCCCGACCGCAGGAGGACATCGGGCCCGTTTGCCGGACAGGCTCGGCACTGGTTTGGAGGAACTGGTTTGGTCAGGAGAAGCGGCAGAGCCCCCGCCATCCCACCCCCACCGGCCGCACTGCTGGCCACGGGCAATCGCATTAGTTGCAAACGGTCAGGATGCCACGATAAAAACTGCATTTAACCTTCCACGTTTCCCATAATGTTTCAGTGGCGGCATTTATTTTTCAGGGAAGTGGGGACAGAAAGCAGAAGGAGCCTTTGTGGGATGAGCCATGAAAGCACGAACCCAAGCCGTGGGGCAGCGGGTGCCGGAGGGGAGCCTGCACCGGCGCGGGCGCAGAGCGGGCACGGGCTGCAGAGAGCTCCCCGGGGCCCTGTTTTGCAGAGGCAGAGCCGAGGCCGAGCACAACAGAGGTTAGCAGCCGAGACCGAGGCTGACCCCGCGCCCCCGAACCCTCCTGTGCCTGCAGAGCCCTGCACCCCGGTCCTCCCACCCGCCTGGCCGGGCTCTCCTTCCCCAGGCTCAGCCCCAGGGCGTTTGTCAGCAGCCCCCACGCTACTGCACACCCGCGGCCCCCGGCCCCGCACCCCTGCCCAAACCCTCGGCCCCCGCGCGCCTCGGCGCCTAGCACGTGCAATGACGGGTCCAGCGTATGCGCCGCTGTGCTTATCGCACGCACCAGTGCGCCCAGTGCATGCTCCAGTGCACCCAATGTGCCCTCCCAGTGCGCCCAGTGCATGCTCCAGGGCACCCAATGTGCCCTCCCAGTGCGCCCAGTGCATGCTCCAGTGCACCCAACGTGCCCTCCCAGTGCGCCCAGTGCATGCTCCAGTGCACCCAATGTGCTCTCCCCCTGCACCCAGTGCGTGCTCCCGTGCACCCAACGTGCCCTCCCAGTGCGCCCAGTGCATGCTCCAGGGCACCCAATGTGCCCTCCCCCTGCACCCAGTGCATGCTCCAGTGCACCCAATGTGCCCTCCCAGTGCGCCCAGTGCATGCTCCAGGGCACCCAATGTGCTCTCCCCCTGCACCCAGTGCGTGCTCCAGTGCACCCAACATGCCCTCCCAGTGCGCCCAACGTGCCCTCCCAGTGCGCCCAGTGCATGCTCCAGTGCACCCGATGTGCTCTCCCTCTGCACCCAGTGCATGCTCCAGTGCACCCAATGTGCTCTCCCCCTGCACCCAGTGCATGCTCCAGTGCACCCAACGTGCCCTCCCAATGCACCCAGTGCATGCTCCCGTGCACCCAATGTACTCTCCCCCTGCACCCAGTGCATGCTCCAGTGCACCCAACGTGCCCTCCCAGCGCACCCCGTGCATGCTCCCGTGCACCCACCATGTGCCCCAGCGCACACAGCACGCCCCCCCAGCGCACCCAGTGCAGTGCCCGGCAGGGTCCCTGCTCACCCGTGGCCCCGAGAGCTGCGTGCAAACCCGGCGTGGCAAACTGGCGGGGGGCAGAGGGGAGCCCGCGGCAAAAGCTCCGGCGTGGGGCAGGCGATGGCCCCACGCTGCTGCTGCCGCGCTGGGTGCGGGGCTGCTCGCCCCGGAAGGCTGCACTGCAAGGCACCGGGCAGTTAATTAAGGCTGGGTAATTAAGCTCACGAGTAGAACTGAATTAGCGGGTAGCTGCTTCTTTAGCCCACGAGAGGGCATTGCTTCCCGGGGCCCGGCTGGCTGGTGGCGAAGCTTGGGGAAAAGTGGCTTTTTCTTTTTTTTAATTAGCAATTGCACGAAGAATTCGTTCACTTTCTTTTGACGCTTTTCCTAAGGGTTTCGTGGGGGTTTTTTTTGGCACCGGGGCGTAACGCATGACGATGTCCTTCCATGCATCCAACGCGTACTTTACAGTCCTGAAGCGTTAGCGGCTCTGATGCAGGAGACGCGCAAAGAAAAGGAGCCAGGCGGGATGGCGATACCATCTCCTCGCCTATGAACTATGGCTGCGGAGACGGGCTGGCGTCCTCCGTGAAGACCTGGCTGTGCCGAGGAGAGCAACGGCCAGGCTGCGTGGGCGTCAGACAGCACACGGCCACGGAAAAGAGCCAGGAGAGATTTTCCTGATGCTTCCAGACCTGCTGCGGGGCAGAGGTGCAGCTGGGGATGCCGCGCGGGGACACGCTCGGCACAAAATTGGTGCTGGCTGGTGATGAGCACAGCAGCTTCCCCATCGCTCCCCATGACGGGGCCGGTGTTTTCTCCCACCCGGCTGCCTCCCCTTCCTCCCATCTCCTTTTTCCCAGTCTCCGTGCCCAGTTCCTTGCAAGGGAAGGTGAGCGGGTGAGAGCTGGCAGCAGAATTTGGGTGCTGGGTGCGGGGCTGCCTTCCCCCCCATACCGCCCACGGCTTCCCTTTGGAAGGTGTCCAAACCCGGCATCGCTGCCGATAGCCAAGGAGATACGGGAGAAACATCGAACGCCAAATGTTCACGTGTCCTCCTGGAGTTTAACAGAAATGACTCTGGTTTAAAAACAAGACTCAGACCAAACTTAATCTGACCTAATGAGCGCTCCTGCGGGCCCCCAGGCAGCAACCTGTATTTAAGCGTTAATCAACGCCCTCCTCTGCCTCTGAAGACAAACGTATTCCCGAGCAATTCACAGCATCAAAGCACCCAGCCCCGCAAGCAGAGGCACGTCGGGCCCGTTCGGGCAGCGGACAAGTCTTTGCAGGCACCAGGCCTGCTCCTGCCCGGGCGCTGGCGCGGCCCCTGGGCCCCTGCAAACCCCGTGGGACGCCCAGCTCGTCCCCGGGCACGGGGACACAGGGATGCTCCAGCCACCAGCGTCCGGGACGCTCGGCCACCGCACCCTGCGGGCCAGGGCTGCTCCAGTGCCTGGGTACACGCTGCTCCTGTCGCAATGCCTTTGGGAACAGCGTCGGCGGGTCTGAATCCGGCCTTCGGAGCAGGAGAGACCGGATTTGGTTGCGCAATCTCCCGTAGAGCTGGAAGAAGGCGCTTTGTACGGCTCTGGGGGGTTTGGTGGATGATGGGATTTGGGAATGGGCACGGCTTTTTGGTAAAAATTCCCCGTCCTTCGTGTTCTGCTCCCCGGGGCTGCGCACGCTGGGGCTCAGGAAGAAAAAGTAAAAAAAAAAAGAAAATATCAATAATATCTTTCTTAAAAGTGTTCGTGCTTGCTGTACCAGTCCTTGAGCCTCATCAGGGAAGATGTTACAGCTCTCCAGATCCGAAGGCACCCAACGCGCTGCCGCTGTAGAAATTCCCTGCTGCGATGTAGCAGGGCTTATGTCATCATGACGTCACGGCGGCAAAAAAATGCCATTCTACCTTAAAAACAAAAAAGAGGGAAAATCGATTTCTAACGTGAAAACAGGTTATCCCCCTGAGCTGGGAAAGCGGGGGGCTGCGGGGAGGCAGGCACCCCGATGTGTTACCCCTATTTTAGGGATGCCCGAGCCCCCCCCCGGCAGAGGGGCGGCCCCGCCCGGCCCCGCCCACCCCCGCCCCGGGGGGGTGGGCGGGGCCAGCGCAGGCGGTGGGCGGGGCCAGACCGGTCGCTCCGGTCGCCTGTGGAGACGGGGCTGCGGGCGGAGGACGGGAGCGGCGGGCGGTGAGTGCTGGGCCGGGCCGGGCCTGGGCGGGGAAGGGGCACCGGGTCGGGGGCTCCGCCGGCGGGTCGGGGTCTGTGCTGGCGGGGGCAGGCTGCACGGACTCGGCGGGGCAGCGGGAAGCCGCCAGCCCGGGCCCCGTTGGCGGCCGGGCCCCCCGGGTGGGCCGCGGGCGGTGCTGGGCCCGGAGGGGCGGGCTGGGCCCGCGCAGTCCCCGGGCGGTTTTTAGGTTGGTTTAGGGCTTTTTGTGGGGGTTTTTTGTTTGTTTGTTTTCCTCCCTTAGCTCTCCTGAGGAGCAGTCCCGGCGAGAGTCAGCCCGAAGCCGCTTTGATGCGGTTCAACAAGTTGCGTGCGGCTCCTGAAAGGGACAAAATCTGCTCAATTATATGAAAAAAAAAAAAAACAAAATAATAAAACAGGCCTTTCTCTTGGAGGCAGGGGCTGTCCAGCAGCACACGGCCTTTCCGCCTCCATCCGTCCAGACCTTCTGTATGGCAGTGATGGATGCACAGGGCTGGGAGTAGGAGCCAGCAGAGGGACAGCCCCAGCCTTCAGAGAAATCATTTAAACTTTTAATCTGGGGGGTTTTTTTAATCATTTAAACATGTAATCTGTTTTCATGTTCCCACTCGTCAGGCGATGGGCTTTCCTCAGCCCCGCTGGCCGCACTCTGCTTGACGGAGGAAGTTTCCCATGTGCGAGGAGTTGTGGGATTAGTGTGGGAAGGAGTTTAATTAGTGGTAAGCGTCATTATTTGAGGAGGTTTCATGCTGATACTGAGAAGATTACACGCCCTGTTGCAGGAAGAAGTTTACTTTAGTAACTTTTAAATCACAATACTCTATTCCAAGCTTAAATTATTTACTTTTTTAGGGGGGAAAAAGGGTATCTGGAGTGTACGTTGTGTTTTTAGCCTGGTGCTGTTGGGAAGAAGGACCCACGCTGGGCTGATGCCCGTCTCAGCCCATCCATCTCCTTCCCCCCTCGCTGGCGCTGACCCCGCCGTGGGTGTGCGGGGGATGCTGGGGTCTTGTCACTGCTGGAAGAAAGACAGCAGGACATGCGTCGGCCTGTGGCTTCGAGCTGGGGGGGATTTGTCACAGCAGACACGATGGGGCAGACATTGAGGTTACTGCAAGGCAGAGGAGGGCTCGGGAAGCCAGGCTGAATACGTAGGAAGCTGGGCCTTCTTAGTTCTGACGATCAGAAAACAATTTGATTAGTATGGCATATCAAATTGAATTCACAGTAATTTGTCAGGCTATTAGCTGGCATTTCTATTGACTTAGAGCTAACAGCATCAGCGACAAGTTACTTGTTTGCATTTATCTTGGTGTAAATTGGTTTAGAAATAAAATTCTGTGAGTAAACGGTGAGTACTGGGCAGCAGTAGCATTTTATGCTACTCCAGTAGCACTAAATGAGATTGAGGGATTAGTATGCAGTTAATGACTTCTCAATCCCGTATTTCATCCTTGCGTTGAACATATTGCAGTCATTGAGGATATCTTTAATCAAGCACTAAAGCGGCAAATAAACTCTAAAGGAGAACAATGGATGGGGTCTAGTGCTGCGGTCAAGCTCACTTGCGTAATCACCCAGCTTCATTTAAAAATTAAGCTCTCCTGCTATTTGGTGAAGTTTCTGAGGGCTCCCAAACAGCAGGCACCCACTGGTCAGAACCAGCATCTCTCCTCTCTCGCTGGCATTATACTTTAATGCAAATATCGAGTTGTGCTGTAGGTTTCAGATACTTCTTTTGTATCAGATATAGGTCTCTGTGGCTATATAATAACTTATTTAATGAATACTGACAGTTATTAATTTCTTAGGCTCTGTTCCTCAAAAGACTCGATATATTTGAGCCAAATTCATGAGAATTTCTCTGCAGCGCCACGAGGTCTGAGATGCAGACATGGGGATAGCATGGTGATGGCTCCACAGTCCCTTCAAGTGTTGCTGAAATGTTGAGTCTCTTGTGGAAGATGCTAAACACGACAGCTCTGCGGGGTGGGAATGTGCTTCCTTCCCGGGCACAGCTTCCCAAACCCTGATGCATCATCCTTTGATTAGGCTCCGTTGCAAAAGCAAATTCAAATTAGTGCAGAAGTTCGTGGTACAGCCCCATAAATCCTCACCCTCAGCCCTTTCACTTTGTCCCCTGTGCTAGAGCAGAGATTACTGCAGGAGCTGGCCACACGGGGACAGAGAGAAGTACTTTCCAAGCAACATATAGTTAGCATGGGAAACGCCACCGCAACCTTGGCTGAGCTATGGAGCGGTATTCCTGGGAGGATTGTATTGCTGGAAATTCATCTGTGCTTACAAAAACTATAGGAATGGGTAGGGCTCGTGGGTCTCATGTTCTGCCCTCGTTGTGCAGAGGTAGGAATTGGTAGTGAAGCTTTCATTAGCTTTAATGGAAGCGGAAAGCAAGTTCCCCCAATCTTGAAAGTAGTTGTGGGCTTGCCGTTTCTTGGGAAATTGAAGCTGCAGATGTTTGATGACTCTTGGGATTTGCTCCACATTAATCACTGCTGGAATCGTGCAGCTATTTTCTGAGTTTTGCAATATTACACAGCTAGACCTCATTTTTCTGAACCTGAATGTTAATCCTGCCTTCAACACTGTGGTCTCTTCAGAAATCACAGCTTTTCTGCTCTCAGCCATAACCTATAGAGGAATGTAGAAGGGAGGGAGAAGAGAAAATACCAATGACATGAGCAAAAAGTTTTCACTCTGTACTTTGCAAGGATTGATGAGAAGTAGCAGAAAGAGAAGGGGTAGTGACCAAAGCCCTTGGTGACTGAGCTACGGTAGGATTCTCTGTGGGGTTTTTCAGAGGTAGGTAGAAGCGGTAAGGTGGAGGGAGCGGTGGGGGTACCCAGGGGAGGTGGGAGCACGATGTGGGTATGTCCGTCCCCCGGAAAGGCACGCAGCTTGGGGGGATCCAGCATTCCCATGTGCCACGACATAGCGCTCATTACTGCGGAGCAGCTCGGCCCCCTTCCAGCCAGGCATCCGTGGGGAGAAGGTCCTTAAAACTGAGACCTGGGGTACGGTGTACCCTGTGTCCACAAGCTCCGGGGCTCCTGGGGGGGCCCCTGGGCAGCGTAGTCTGCCAGTGTGGGTGTAGGTGGTTCGTAGCTTTGAGATGTTCAGGGACACCATCGAGTGTGTATTTTTAGTTCTGTTCCTTTGAATATTTGGTAAAACAGGCAATGTGTTTATATTCAGCTTCCTGTATCTGTATCAGCGTCTTGGCATGTGATGGAGTTAGAGTAAAAAAAGGAGAAAAAAAAAGTGTGTTGTAAGGGTTATTTGTATTGCAGCGGCTAACGGCTGCAGGATGTGAGCTCTGGGATGCCGTGGGTCCCGAGCCCCCACACGAGGGTAGTACCCCATGTTGGCTCCCATGGGCTCACCCAGGACTTGTGCATCAGCTTGGGGTCGTCTCCTTCATGTTTAAACAGTCAGCTCAACTTGAAGCAGGAACCAGGCTTGCTCTTCGATTTCTTTACACCATTTTGCTTCCCATCCCTTCTCCCGTGTCTTTACAAACCTGCAGTACAAGGACAGGTTACTTTTTGGCACGTTTTAGTTTTGGATGTACACATGACCTGAGCCTTACTGCTTCCCTCCACCGTGCCTGTGCTGTGACACACAGCATCTGCTCAGAGCCCTCCCTCACCATGCGGGTAACGATCCTCCAACGCTGGCTTTCCCGAGTGTTTGGAGGCGGCTAAGCCGGTCTTTGCCGTGCTGGGAAGGGGGACAGCTCGGTTCCCCGGCCCAGGCTGCACTGGCAGCCGCACAGGCTGATGCCGGCAGTGCTCTTTTGAATCATCCCTTCGCAATTCGTAACCTCTCCTTGCGCAGAGGCAGTTGGAGCACACAGGGGAGATTTTTGCCTGATCTTGCTCTCTAAATGATAGTTATCTTTGTGCAATGGTAATTATCTTTGTGCGAAAGCTCACGCAGCTAGGTGCTGATATTCAGAATAACTTCTTTCCCTTGCTGGGGCAAGAACTGGGCAATTCAAAAGCTGACACTAAATGCATAAGAGAGTGGGTGGCTGTGTTATTCGGGGGGGGTAGGATTACCATGGGGAAGAGAAAAACTTTTCTGGTGTTTTAAGCTGAGGACAGCAAGAAAACCTCCCTCCCAGTTTCCATCGTTGATAAGATGATGCCGTGGGACTCAGCACTGCCCTCCCTGCCTGTGCAGCCTCCTTCGGCTGTACCGGGCTTCTGTGCCAGGGAAGCGTAAGGGTAGGTGCGGGATGTTCTCATGAGGGACGGGTGGATATCATCAGAAAGGGAAAATACGGGCTGAGAACCAGGGGAAACCATCATGGCTGTGAAAGCTGGTGCTGCGGGTCTGGCTTGCGGAGCAGGAACCGCCACGGGAAGCGTTGGGAAGCTCTGCAAGCGGGGACTCGGTGGTGACGGAAGGGTGGCCCTGTAGAGGAAGGGGCTCATTTGGCAGAAACAGGCATTCTAATTGTTCATAAATTGAAGTTTTAATTTAAAATTTATTGTAATGTAGGAAGTCTGTCTCCAGAAAGGCCTTTCCTGAGCTGTCTGTCCCTAGTTGGATATGTTTAGACTTCTGTCCTCTGTTGTTAGGTCTTTGGGCTTCAATTTTCTCAGCAACTGGTGCAGTCTGCAGTTCTGAGATGCTTGATGTATCTGTGTATACCTTTTCAGTTAATAAAAGAAAAAAAGGTTCTTTGCCATGTCATTAATCATCTCGATGAATAGCCAGAGTATTTCCAGAAGAAAATTTCCTTTCTGTTTTTAAAAATAAAATCAAGCAGATACCAAAGGCATTTTTTGTGTGCTGCCATATCACAGTGAAGTGCAAGAAATTCTGTCCCAGGGCCATTCATTATAGTTTGTGTTTAAAAACCAAAGTTCTTGTGAAGGATCCTGTGCCATAGTACGGTGCAGCTTTCCATGTGTTTTCAAAATCTTCCACTGATTATCTTCCTCTCCCTTCTTGATCCCGCTCTTCAGTTGTCCTTATTAATCACCACCAGCACAGCTGGCAAGAAGTTATCCTCTCTGGAAGGCTACACGGTTGTAGGAAATACTCGAGGTGAACATAAACCAGCATGAAATATGAATTTGCAGTCATCTAGCAGTTCTGCAGAAGCCCAGGAGGCTCTTGTTTCTGAATCAAAATAATTCCAAAAGCATGTCCAACTTTGTTTGCCAGGAAAAGGGTCCGACTGTGCTGCGGAGGAAGAAGTTAAGCAAATGCAACACAAAGGCTCAGAAATGAGAGATTAAATGGAAAGAGTTCGTTATTTTTGTTAATGAAAACCCATAATCCTTCTGCCAAACTCTTGTTTTCCTGCATCATCTTACTCTTGTAAGGCGTGGTGCAAAAGGTGGTGTGTTCTCCTGTTGCTTGTTTTTTGCAGCAGTCTGGAGTGTGTGTTAGACCACCGGGGCCACTGCCCTAAAAATGTAAAAGTTGGTGCCATTATAAGTAAAATACTCTGTTTTGTCGGTCGTTGCTGTGAGTAAGTTTGAGCAGATCCCAAAATACATTTTCAGCTGTCGTTTTAGATTCAAGCCAAAAAAAAAAAAAAGTCAGGCTTCTTGGTCTAAGCTTGGAGCTGGGATAAGCAGAAAGCATTGATGACAGTTTTGGGAGATGGACCATCTTCTTCCCAGCCAAATCTGGTTTATGTTACTGTAAAACTTGCAGGGGATTTGCCCTGCAAAGCAGGGATGCTCCAGCTGGAGCTGGCTGCCAGGGCCCGCAGCACAGGAGGACCCAGGCTTGGGCTGCTGCCCTTGGCCGGAGGGTCTGGGACCCGTTTGGCAGCGGTATTTCCTCGTGTCTCTCTCCCACGTGCCCTTCCCTGATTTATTCCTTCCCAAGAATGGCCTGACCTCTGAATGCTTACACCCCAGCTATGCAGCACGTCTTAAGCAGGGTTTCAGAGGGGGTGGATTACACCGGCCTCAAACTATGCTAGTAATGTCGGGTTTGTGGGTTTTTATGACTAATTTGATAGGAGCTTTGATTAGGCAGGAATATCAAGTCTTTATGGCTCTAGGGTGGAAAGCAGCCCCTATGAGCCATATCTTTTTTTTTTTAGATGCATTTAGAGATTGTTTTGACTACGTGTTTTGATCTCCATCAGGAAGCAGAATTCAATAGATTAAAATTTTTCTTACTTTTCCTTAACAATTTTCAGGGTGCGTGACCGGAGTAAGAACGTGCACAGATAAGCAAAGCAGAAGCTTTTCCATTAAAACTTGTATTTTGCTCAGCACAGCTGTCACACGTATGTAAAGGAGAGTTACGCATTGCATTTATTTTTGTTTCCTTGCGGTACGTGAAAAGCACAAGCTTGGAACTGGGACAACAAGGACTGGCTGCAGCGAGGGAGTCTCTTTTTGAATACCATTTATTTTCCTACTCCATACGATGAGTTTTAACAGCAGCTATTAAAATTTTGATGGCGTTTCGAACATGGGCAGCAGCACATGATTTATAAAGGGGACGCTGCCCGTGCTGCCAGCCCATGGCAGTCAGCACCTCTCTGCCTTGTTAAGGACCATCCCTTGGGAACTTTCAGTGCTTTCCCCCCCCACCCCCCTTGTTTCCTGGGAAAGGGGGAACTTAATTGCTCTGGCTCCCCCGACCCCATCCTTGCTGCCTGGGGAAGACTGGGGGCTGCGTGCTGCAGCCCAGCCCCTCTGCCAAAGCCTTTTGTGGTCATTCTGTGCTGCCATGTGCCAGCCAAAAGGCAACAGCCTCCCGCTCCTACCCTGTCCCCACTGGTGGTCATTGCCATCACTTTGTCCCTGTGCATCACTCTGGGTTTAGTATGCCGGGAATTGGCTCTACATTTCATGCGTACTGGGGCTGGTAAATCTCGTAGCTCATTGCGTTATTTGGCCGGTTACTGAGCGGTGCCAGGGCTCTGTGCCAGATCTCCGCCGGCCGTCTGGCAAATGATGGATGTTTTTCTTCCAAAAAGTGTCGGTGGCGATTCTGGATCCTGCTGTGCCCCGGTTAATGAGTTGTCTGTGCTCCAGCTGCTTTGCCAGTTTAGTAAACGCCTGGTGCATATAATCTGTGTTTTGCACCGTATTTGACAGTGGGTGTCTCTGCAGGGATACAAAGGTATATAAACACGCATTATAAATCACAGGAAAGGTTAACATAGCAATTACCAGTCAATGTTAGATTATTAGGTGCTGGTTTTAGAATTTGACATGTGTATTTGCACACCTGTGCGTGTATTGCACTGCATGTGCACGCCCTTGGGCTTCGTGCAGCAGCAAAGCAATGCAAATAAAAAGACAGACAACTTTATTTGTAAAATAAAGTCCCCCCTCCAGCTAGCACAGAAGGCATGTCACCTTCTGTTTTTTATCACCTTCTCTTTTGCCCGTAGTATCAAGGCAGCCAGCTTGGTTTGTGGTTGTATTATAGATAGATGTTTTCAAACAAATAAACCTATGTGTTCTTCAGTCACTGGTTTCTGTTCTTAGCGGTGCTGAGTTGTACATATCAGGTGCCCAATTCCACTATCATTCATGACCAAAACTCGTAGAAAATTGCTGCCCTTATTGAATTGTCGTTGTATAGTTTTAGTTTAAAATTAGCATTTTGCACAATGAAAATTTATGAAGGGTGTTAAATATAGCATGCTTGGGATTTGCCAGGCTTGCAACAGTGAACAGTATCTGGTGCAGGAACTTGGACTTTTTAGGATTGATCAAATTCCAGGGTTTTTTTTCTGAGTGCGTAAAGGCCTCCGTAGGAAATGTGGTCTCTCAGATTTGTTTCTCCTGGGGTTTAAGCACAGCTGCTAGAATATATCAGTGGAGGCTTGCATCTCAGGGAAGTCTACAGGAGGCAAAGTAATACATGTGCCCAACACCGGCTACGCTGGCACTTAATGTAAACTTAATGTAAACCTGCTCAGGGTTTTACCCTGAGTAGTTTAACTCGTTTTAAAGCCCGTAGCTTTTCTAACAGCTGCCTCTCAGTCTCGTCTGCCGTAGGTCTGGGTGGGACCTCTGCCTCGGGAGCATGGGCTTCAGAAGGAGCCGTCGTGGCAGTGAGGAGGCAAAAAGGCTGCGAAAACTTGTTGACTTCATTCACCTTTGGGAGGTGGCCAGAGGGAATTGGCCACCCGTGGCCATATCCTTGGGAAGGGAAATCGGGGAGCTGGCCATAAGAGAAGTTTGAGGTAGATTTTTTTTTTTTTTTTTTTTTGGTGAGGCCAATTTCAAAATACTGTAGTCTTTGTGACTAGAATTAAACCACAAGTGCTAACCCTTCTTAGCTTTGGCTTTCTTACACTATGAAGTACTTAACAATTTTTATTTTACTCTGTTTCAGGATCATTACACCGATAAAATCAAAGCAAGCTGGACAGGTAGCAAGACTGCCTATGTAGGTGAGTTTCCAGTACACGCTTGTTCCTTTCTTTCATGCAAGATGTAAAGCAGCACGACAAGTCCCAAACCCCAGTGATTTAATTTTATTCTGGAGTAGAACAAATACAAAATATTTGGCAGCTTTATGGAGGAGAGGCCACAAGGAAAGCACCCGCTCCGTGGCAGGCGCGGCAGCCGGGCAGGCTCTGCGCTTGCCACTCGGTACAGCGCTGGCTGCTGCCCGCTCTCTAAGGCATTAGCAGCAGTGGTTGCTGACACTCATTCACCTCCCTTTTAGCTACCTGACCACCTTCCCATTGAATATTGAGGGGCAGAAATGCTGTTTTGAATGGGCTGCTTCTCCCACGGAAATTAGGCTTTTCCTTCTTTACTACACCAGTTAGCAAGTGGCAGCGTGGAAGTCTTCATAATTTCTGTATTTGTTGTGTTAGTGTATATTGTTTGACCATCTCAGAGTGCAAATTCCTCTTCCTGTATTTGCCCCTTCCTTAAAATAGGTACTTTGATAAATTCATGTAGCCAAGAAGCTTGTGAAATACTTTGCACCCTGTTAGTGGCTTTGAGCTCAGAACCACAGAGCTCTTCACAGAGCATCTCCCACCAGCGTCCTCGGCTTTATCTCTCTTTCAGACTAAAGAATTTGCTGAAGGTCACGTAACCTGAGGCCAAGCTGGATCTCGTGACTCCCAGTCTGGTGCTTTAATCACGGACCGCTCCCGCTTTACATGCTGTAAGATGAACTGATTTTGATACAACTAAAAGTCTCTTTGCAAATGTCTCTTTGTAGTTTGTGTATGTCTTTTCTGGTGTGAGTTAGCTGGGTAGTGCCCTGTGGGGAGAAGCAGGTACCTTCTGTGGGGAAGCTGCACCGCAGTTCGTTAGGGAGCACAGGTTGTCTTTACTAATGGCTTCAGGCCAATGTCTTTAAAATAATACTGCTCAGATGTTTTTCAAGTAACCTTGATCTAGAAGTCAGTTTTCATGGCTTTCATTTGAACTGAAGATATAAAAAGTGAAGTCATAGAAAATGCAGAGGAAAATAAAAGTGGGTTTTTCCACTACTTGCTTCCCAACAAGTACATTGGGTTTGACAGAATCACAGGTATGGAGGCTGACTTTGAAAATCAAATGTAGCTGTAGCCCAGTTTTGATCAGCAGGATGGTACTGGGATAACTTGTGAAATGGAGGTTATGAAGGAACACATCCTTAGTTAAATACGCAGAATGCTAGATCCGTTTGAAGATCTTGAGAGTTGTCTGTTTTCTTTCATTTCACATTATTTGGGATCTTTATACATTTTAGAAAGACTAATTAAGGCACTGGCAGCATTGTTTATAATTTAAAAAAAAATCTCAACCGTAAAATCTCTAAATATTCTCAAGTGTAAATTCTCTGAAGAAGCAAACATCACAAACTGGTGTTCTGTGTTTTAAGGACCTTTTATTCTCCATGTGCACTGACGGGTTGCTCGCCTCTGGGGAAAGCAGGTGTCTCTGCATGCCCAGACTTCCCATCGCTAACCTGCCCTCATTACTGCACTTTCTCCAAGAGATACAGATGGAAGTAGAGTTTGTTGTACTGTATCTTTTCTGCTGTAAAAGTGGTTTTTAAATCTGCTAATATGTATACTGTGATCCAAACAAGAGGCAAACAGACTGAACAGAGCTGAGGCATGCCAGTCCCCCGCTTTCACCTCGCTTTTATACCTCTGACGTGTAAAACCCCATCTCTGTGGTTGCTTCAAGCCCACGTTGCGTGTAAGATCTGTACTTGTGCAGACTATATAAAAGACCAAGAGACTTTGTGCAGAACGGAAGCTTCTGTGTCCAGCCATGCCCGGCAAAACAGAAGGTGGGTCTTCTGGGGCGCCTGAGTTTCCCCGATCCCTTCAGCTGTGGTGCTGTGCAGGGTGTGCATCCCAAAGCATCCACGTCCTTCACAAAAAACACTGTGTGCCAGTAGTGCAGCTGCCAGCTGTTTCACTTTTCTGTGTGCATGGTAATCGTGTGATCCTTGAATACGCAAAGGAATTGTTTTTGTTTGGGGAGGATCTTGTTTTCTTTTACCAAACCCAAACTTTTTCTAGTGTGTAGAAAATATTTGTGATGCGATTGTAAATCTTGCCTGATACCTATTTAAAAATAAAGTCCTCACCTCCCAGGAATCAGCTAGCCATCACTGTTGCTGCTGCTACTAGCAGTTTAGTTCGTGGTAGCTGAGGAGGCAGGAGTAGAAACCTTCCCCTGGCCACTGGTCCCTGCGGTGGCAGCTAGTGCAGGCACCACAGCTGGCAGCCACAGCCTCGCTGCTGAAAACTATCCAGGCCTTGGCTGGGGCTGTGCGGAGGGAGGGTGAGGGAGCGGGGTGCTGCTCGCAGCCCCCTGTGGTAGCCCCAGAGCCAGCGGGGAGGTTGTGGGCAATCACAGTTGCCGTTTTCCCTGGGAAGTTTGCATTGCAGGTACTGTGTTCGGTACTGCAAAGTGCACAAGCGTCTCGGAGTCCTTCTCCTCCCGGTAAGCTCTGGCGTATCGCACAACCTCGTCTCTCCTTTCGTTGGGTGTGGTATGAGTATCATAAGGAGAGAAATGACCAGAAAGCATCTCTAATCCCTATGTCATTTTACTACTCAATTCTGTTTTCTTGCTGAGGGCGGGGCTCCGATGTTTTCCTACTAACCAGGTTTTATTTTCCATTCTATTCAGTAGCATGAGAGATGGAGCAAAAAAGATTTCAGCGGCTGTGTTTCCTTCTGCCGGGTGTCTCGCCGTGGTTTCCACTGGGTGTCAGCACGGCCCCGTGCTGGGGCCGGGGCGGCAGGAGCCCTGCCAGCCACCACTGGCTTTCTCTTTGGCTGCACCCACTGCTGGAAAAACGAGGTTAGCTGCATAACCAGAGCAGGGTGCTGGCTGAGGTGCAGCTTTGTGCAGCTTTGTGCAGCTTTTTAGGATCACCCTGTGCAGGCGCGAGAGGTCGGTGAGCTGGGAAGGGGCTGTTTTGCTGGAGGTACTGTCTCTTTCTCCAAGCAGAGCAACCGGTTGGAGCAGGAGGAGTGTCGAATGTGCGCTCCTCGTTCCAGTGCTCTCTAATTAGGGTTACATCTGGGACAGTGGATCCCCATTTCTGCAAGATCAGCGTGGATAACTTTTGTAGTATTTACTTTGAAGGTGCGGATGTGATAAAGAGCACTCCCAGAGAGGTGCTGTGGATATATGCATGCAGGGCCGTGTGCTGGGCCGTGCCTGGCAGGTGTGACAGATCAGGGCTGCTCACTGTGTGCTTCCTCCACACCGACCCTTCCACTCTTTCCACGCTCGATACGCATCCTGGCTTCCCAAGTCCTTTATAAAATCCTTGGGCCTGTTGCCTGTCCTGCCAACCCGAGGCACCTCCCTCAGGCCCGTCGACTCTGTATGGTCAATGCTGGGCGAGAGGAGGCACCCCCGAGGGCAATTGGGGTTTCGGGTAGGCAGAGGCATCCCCTGAATGCGCCTTTGTCCCACCTGCTGCTGCCATCAGGGACCCTGTGCCTCTTCCACCCGCCCTGCAGGTCACCTTGCAGGGACTGGGCAGCAGCAAAAAGCCTGTTCCCAGTCCCACTGCGCAGTGAAGAGAAGATGGTGTTGGGGAAGGGGCCTGGGGATCCCCTGCCTCTCCATGTGGGAGGGCAGGAGCAGACAGAGCCCTATGCTGGGATCCTCAACCTGGCACAGGGAAGAGGAGAGCATGCTCTCCCGTGGAGAGCATGGGCCGTGGGAGCTGGCATCCCCTTTGCCGGGCAGTTGTGGAAAGGTGCCGCTGCGTGCTGGGGCGTGCAGGATCTGGGGGGGCATGCATCTGCGCTTGCTGGGGCTCCGAATGCTCTGCAGCAAATGCTGTTCCCCTCCAGGCCTACTCCAGCACAAAGAGGCGAGTGGTTTGGCTGAAGGTAGTGCCAGGCGCTTTGAGATTCCTCCAGCAGATTCTTCCCTTGACGACCTAAACATTAAAAAAATCAAGGCCATGAAATATCACAATGACAGAGACTTTTTGATGCTTGCGTGAAACCATGTTTCTGTACACTGACATACCTGGTTGTGCTACAATACACCCTCAGAATAGAGTTGTTTATTTCTGCACCCAGCTATGGCCTTTAATGCCAGCGTCAGGCCTCTTGGCTTGGACTCGGAGAATTTTTAGGTTCTGCAAGTTGTAACAAGCCTGCTCCCGAGCAGCTATGTCTGCCCTGTAGGAAAACCAACAACCAGCATTCAAGTCCCAACCAGCCGCCAGCCTTCATGCTCCCACACAAGCGCCTGGGAAAGCAGCACGTGCAGAAGCACTCGCAGCACCTGGAGAACCCGTGGAAACCTTATACCGAAACACCCCACACCCTGCCTCTGCGCCTGGTGCACGTAGTGAGTGGTGCACGTAGCCCACAGTCATATCCCAGGTGCTGGAGAGGTGGTCTGGCATCACCCCCTCCTTAAACTACCCCTCCGTTGCGGCTCCTCTTCCCTGCTCCCCATGAGGACCGTCCTTGACTGTAGCTGCTGGTGCCTCTCCATCCTGCTTGCAGCCCCTCTCCCTCTCGCTGCCTTACTCCTTCCAGCCTTCCCAGCCCGTGCATGGTGTCCTGCTTAACCAGGCTGGGGGTGAAGGGGGGGCTTGCCTCCTGCAGTGCCTGTTCCCCCTGAAGCAGACCACTGCCAGGCTGCGTGTGCAGGGCAGGCGGCTCCTTTGAAGGTCTGGCTGCAGTCGCACCGGATAAGTGCCGAGGTGGGAGAGGAGGTGCTGCTCACCATCAGGAGTGGGACAGGGTCTTTGCGCAGGGGCAGAGGGGCTGCAAAGCACTGCCTGGTCAGGCGGTCACCCCACCGAGGAAGGAGCACCCCTGCCCGGTGGTGGCAGTGAGCCCCGGGTGGCAGCTCGCTGTGCTGTCCCAGCTGCGCTCCTGGCAATGGCACGGCTCAGCCTCGGGAGGAGGAGCGAGGAGCTTTATAGAGCAAAAGCAAAACTTGTAAGCACAGAAAAGCAACCATAAAAATGCCACCTTCCTGCCCAAGAAATCTATTCTCTGTATTTTCAGAAGCAAAATTGCTGACTTCAGAGATAGGAGTAAGCTCTGGAGAGTGTAAGTAGGTAAGAGGAGACAGCTGGATTTGGGGTTTGGTGCTGTGTTATTACCGAATTGGTCACAGAGTCCCAGCTGAAGGCAGCGGGAGTGAAAGGGTGCCAGGGAGGACGGTGTTGGTAAGAACGGACACCGCAAAATGTCTTTGCAGGCAACACTGTGAAGTCGCGGGGAGCCGTTGGTGTAATTTGGCAGGCAGAGTCTTTGTCGTTGGTGGCAATATGCAAAAGGGATCAAGCTTAAAATTGTTTCAGCAAAGACTGGGGAGGTTGCAGGACTAGGGACGGTTTCACTTGTAAACCTGCAGCGTTTGTTGTGGAATCACTGGCACCATAAACACGAGC
This sequence comes from Mycteria americana, assembly GCF_035582795.1. Classification (NCBI taxonomy): domain Eukaryota; kingdom Metazoa; phylum Chordata; class Aves; order Ciconiiformes; family Ciconiidae; genus Mycteria; species Mycteria americana. The sequence goes on along the minus strand of NC_134371.1, from coordinate 68,780,533 downwards.
TCCTGTGGTACCAGGTTATGGTTGGCTTTTCGAGCAGAAACGCTGCCCAAAGGCCACCCGGCACCGCTGAGCAGCTCCGCGGGATGCATGAGCTTCCCCGGCAGCAGCTGTGCCCAGCGTTAGCTTCGGTACCCAGCTCAGGGCAGAGGCAAGGAGCCTGGGCTGGATGCGGCCCAGCCCTTGAGCAGCTCCGTCCTACGCCGCATCCTGCTGCGCCGGGCGCTCAGCAGCGCGAGGGGTCTGTCTTCACACCTGGCCTAGCAAAGGTCCAGCCTCAGGGTAAGAAAAAATTTGCCACCCTGGGTTCAGTCAGAGTGCAGGAGCTCGGTTTGGGAAGCGAGGGGCCAGGCACCCGTGCAGACAGAGGGAGCTTGCCTCCCACCGTCCCCGCATTGGCCTGCTGTTCCCCTCGGTGCCGTGCATTGACCCCTCGGTGCAGTGCGTCTCCGTGGTTCCAAGCCCAGGCATGAGCCTGCGCCTCTCATATTGATAAAACGCTCGTGGCTGACTACCCAGCCATGGACAGCCCCGGGCTCGCAGCCACGCTGCTGTGTGCCCAAGCGCCTAGTCAAAGCCATGCTTTGGATCCCCGTGAGGGATGCATGAGGGGGTTGGTTTGTCAGAAAAGCAAAAGAAACACTTGGGGGTTTCTGGCTTTGACCTTGTCAGGCTGCTTGTTTGTTTCTTTTTTCCCCATTGTGCTTTTAAGAAAAGCAAAATTATTTTGGTGGTGGTGTGTTCTTTTTTTTTTCTAGCAGGCTCAAGTGGGTAGCAGCATCCAAACATTTCCGAGCTGGAGGAGCTCCCCCCAGCGATCCAGCGCTGGGCGCGGGAGCAGCAGCGGCAGCTCCCTGGGGTGCACACTCCGCTGTCCCGAGGGGGTGCGGCAGGGGCAGCCGCCCGGGCCCGCGGGCACCCAAGCAGAGGCTGGTGCCCTGCAGGGCCGTTGGTGGTGGATGCTGTGCGATGCCCTTGGCGAGGAGAGATCCCCTCTGCCAGCGCCCTCGGCAGCGTGCTGCAGAGGGACGGGGGGTCACCGGGAAGGCTGGCATCCCTCTCTGGTTTCGGAACTGCTCGTGTCCTTCTTTGCCCGCTGTTTCCTTGCCGAATTTGAAGCCTGCCGTGCTGCTGCCTCCCTGCAGCCCCCATGCCGAGAGCAGAGTGCAGAGGGCATCTCCACCTCGAGGAGCCCTTATCACCCACAGTATGGCTTCGGTGGCTTGGAAAAGGAGATGCCTTAGAAACTCGCCTTTGCAGATGAGCTGTAACGTTAGATTTGCACCCACCCCCAGCTGTGGGTTGTTGCCCCGGAAAACCAGAGGCTGACGGTGTGTTAAAGCCGTGTGCATCTTGTATGATTTTAGATGCCATAGTTTTTAGTGTTGTTTTGCGTTTTGTTCAATCCGCTCCATTGATCTACAGCTTTGGGTTATTCAACTTCAGAGCTATTTTACTTCAAGACAAATAGTAACGAACCTTTTGACCCTTTTTTTTGAACCCTTTGAACCTTTATTCTGCTGCTACCTGGGGTTCGGAGCTGCAGTGTAAGCTGACTTTACCTACTCGAGTGAACAGGGAACTGTTTGCAAGGCAGAACTGCTGGGCGATTCCCCGGTGTACTTTAGCACCGATGATTTAATTACACATCACTCGTCAGGGGTTTGTCAGTCCTGGATCTAAAAGCGTAAGACAAGATGCATTGGTGTTTAATTTTCCGGTCCTGTTCTGAGGGCCTGCTGCATTGTAGCCTCGTTACCTAAAGCCTGCAGAAAGAAATTGGGCAAGGCCTTGAAAAACAGGGTTTTTCTAGGGAAGAGGGGCTGTCTGTAGGTGTTTCTGTTGTTATTTATAAGAAAGAAAAAAATGCAGGTGTATGCCCTGCATGAAGTGTACTGGAAGTTTCATGTGTTTTGCCTTTAGTGGTTGAACCTTTGCCTGGCAAAGTGTGGCTGGTGAGCATCCTCCTCTTCTAAACAAACGGAAGTCCTCAGTTTTCTGTGCAAAAAGGTTATTTTCCCCAAAGGATGAGCTTAGCCTTCCCACCGGTATATTTGCTCCGTGCGTTTGTTGACTCTGCTGTTCATTGCAGAGCCCTGGCCCAGCATGTGCCTCTGCAAGGCTGCAGTCCCTGCCGAGGGCAGGCAGCCTTGCTCCCTCCTGTTGTTATTAGTACCTTTCCCATAATCATTCTTTTAACTTCTGACAGCTTTCAAACAGAGCAGGGGTAGGGATGAACAGTGAAAAAGGGAAAAAGGTGACCATGAGCACACAGTAAGTGTGTGCTGTGGTGTTTCGTGGGCTGGACATTGGTCCTCTCTGCGGGAAGCCGAGGGGTCCCAGCAGGGTTAATGGCTGCTGCGATGGAAACTGTTCTTCCAGTCGTCCGTCTCTCCGCACCTTTCTGCTCCTGCAGTCTTCTTCTATTAAGAAGGGGAAAATAGAAGCTGCACGATGTGCTCGGGACTGAAAATAAAGCAAGCTCATCCCGGCTCACACAAGAAACACAGTGCTGCAGCAGTGGCCTTGCAGCTGGGGGGACCGAAGGGCAGGGTTGTGGGGTGGTGTAGCTGGGGAAGGCAGGCAAACCTGCTAGCTCCTTGCTAGCCAACATGAAGTACAGGCGCAAAACCTTGCTTGTTTTATTAGACCAGCCAGCACAGCTGGAAAAAACATACCCTGTCTGTTTTTAAACATAGCCGTTCGTGTTTTCAGAGCAGTTTCTGCAGAAAGGCTTTGCCTTGCGCACGATGGCCAGAGAAGGATGTTGGTGGGACTGATGATTTTGTGTCTCTTTAGGTTGTGAGTCAGAGACAACTGAGAGTTGCAGCCGTGCCCGCAGCTGCTCTGGCGTTAGGGAATCTCTGTCATCGCCAACCTCAGGTCTGACAAGCCCTCGTTCAGCGTTATCGCTTGCGGGGGACCGAGGTTGTCACTCGCTGTGTGTTCCTACAGCAGCGGTGGAGGGGACCCCCGGCTCGCCTCCTGCCTAGAACAGCACGAGATCACACCAGCCATGATTTCTCTTAGGTGGTGAACTGAAAAACTTGTTGGAACTTTGGTTTTGGTCCGTTTAATAGCGAATGAATAGCTGTGAGTGTGAGTGCTGGGGGACACAAGAGATCCTGCTGAGGAGAGCGATGGGGTGAGTTCGGCTCTCGGGGTGTCTTTGCTTTCGGTTGAGGGCTGCCCGTTGAGTGCGAAGGCTTGTTTCCCAGAAATTGGAGCAGTGCTCTCCCCGACTGAGTGTTCTTTTCTTTAGATAGTGACTTAATTCTCCTGGGAGTCATCCCTGCAGACACCCCTGTCCCAGAAAGCCCTCCCCCGGGCTCCGAGGGCACGAAATCCCGAGTTCTGCAGAACTGCATACACCCCCGATATAGATCTGCAGAGTTTTATGCAGTTTGTTGCTGTTGTCTGAAATCAAGTGTACCCTACGAGAAATCCTGCGTCTCGACATGGCCTCAGCGGCTTAGTTAATAGCGTAGGTTGCCAGGAACTTGGAGGGAAAACAGTATTATTGTGTGATGACCTAGTTGTTTGTAAATCTCTCTGTAGAAGAGATTTAGTAATCTTAGGAGGACTATTAAAGTAATGCTGCTTATATTTGTTTGAAGATGAGGAAACACAGCAATTTAATTTTCAAATGTTATGGTTTGGGGGTGGTTTGTTTTTTTTTTTTTTTAAACATCTAATTTATTAACAAAGGTAACCGGCTGCGAAAATAAGCACTGAGACTTTCCTAACGAGGTCATTCATGTAGGATGGGAAGGGACTCCAGAGAAACTCGGACCGCTCCGGTGGCAAAAGGGGGTTTGGGGCTGTGGCTTGGGGGTGGGGAAGGGAAGGCTGAACAAAGTCAGCCTAGGCTTGCCCCAGCGAAATGAGAGGAGAATGGTTTATCTTTTAATTCTGCAGTAATTGTTTTTTAACCTTATGTCTTAAAAAAAAAAAAATAGTAGTACTAAAATTAGAGTTCAACATGTGCTGATCCCTGTCTTCTCAGAGGTGCATGCATTACTTTATAAAAATAAATTGCTTTGGGTTGTTTTATTTTTTTACACCATAGTTTTTCAATATAGTAAGTAAAAACTGCAGGATCTGGAATGGGAGTTTGGGCTCAGTTTGTAGTGGATCCGTGCTTCTTTTGTATCCATGTGAAACAGGTCCTTGTTATTCCAGCGATGATTATTTTAAAGCACTCACAGGCAGTTTGCAACGCACCAGCAGAGTTCGTAATCAACTTCAGCAGCTGCATTTATCAGCTCTAACAGCGCGTGTTGGAGGTTCCTGGTTGGAATGCTCATTTTTCACGAATGTGTGAGCCTGTCAGGTATGGGGAAGCTTTGGCAGCTGTTTCTGCGGATCCTTCTGGGCAATGTCTGCGGTGCAGCGAGGCTGTTGGGTGCAGCGAGGCTGTTGGGTGCAGCGAGGCTGTTGGGTGCAGCACGCCTGTGGCTGTTTCACGAGTCAGTCGGCCACCTTGGCCCCAGGGTCCTGCAGGGGTTCTGGCCAGATGCCCTCTGATGAGCGGGCAGGGAGTGCAGGGTGAACACAGTGCTCTGATCCTGTGGGTTTATTCTGATCAAACCCGAAACACCCAAAAGGTCAGGTCTTCTGATTTCTCACTGTATTCTTTGCAGAGTAAATTTCCCAAAGTAGCCGATAGTCTATTATCTTAAGATTATCTTCTCTAAATGATGAGAAATTTCTTTCAAATTCCTCTTCCACCATTTCAGTGCCACATAGCCGAGATGCTGTTTTGTATTTGCACATCTCCCACCTGGTGTCCGTGGACTCGCTCTCCATCAGGAGTAGGGTCATTTTCATAAGCTGCTGCTGATGCAGGAGGACTTCTCATAGGAATTACAATCCCATTGCAAGAACATCCTCCAGACACGGCACAGCACCTCTCCTTGGGCCCAGGGAAGGGCCGCTGATGCTCTCAGCGAGCTGTGCCTTGCTTCGGGCACCTAGGCATGGCGTTGCCTACCTGGGAGCATGGTCTGCAGCCCCGCGCTGGGTGCCAGGGTGGGAGTCGCAGCAGCGAGCAGCCCTGGGGGCTGTGCTGGGGGGCAGGGGGAGGCACCGCCTGCAAGGATGATCCCGTTACCATTTACAAATGAGTTAAACCTCACTTATATGTTGAGCAGAAGTCCTGGTTGGACTCTGCAGCCTAAGTGAGTGCCAGGATTAGGTAAGGAAACCCAGCAAAGCCCCCCGTCTGGTAGTTCCTCATTGCAATCAATTGCTTTCAGTGGGAAGGAGTCTCAAAATTTGGGCTTGAATGTATTAATGGCTTTGAGCAGAACAGGGTCCAGGTGCTATTTTTGTGTGTTGGAAGGGGCTGTGGCAGCAGAGCAGCTGTCCCCCTGCCCACTTCTCGTGGCACGCCAGAAAAGGCAGGAAGCGTTGAACAAAAACCTCAAAATCTGTGTCCTTTTAAACTTCCTTTCTAGGAACTCTAGCTTAAGATTAGCTTTGCAATAATTAAATTCCTCAAATTATCAGGTTAAATGCCCCAAAAGTCTAGTAACAGAAGACTCCTATTATGTTTCTAAATGCTGTTTGAAATGAGCAGGCGGTGCTGTGGAGTGCAGCCTGCTTGTGTTATCCATTGGATCTGAGGCTGCAGCTCTTTGGGCAATCCCGGTGTGCCAAGATGCGCAGGTCTCCTGGCTCCGTTTGTCTGGCGACAGCATCGCAAAATCATGGAGCAGGTTTACCAGCAGAGCTTACACTTGTCCCGGCTCGGGTGCTGCCGTCGAGAGTCACGAGAGCTCCAGCTTGGTCCTCGCTGCCTCCGGTGAGCGGCTGGTAGAGATCAGGATCCACGTGCAGGTCTGCTGCAAAGCAGCCCGTGCTCTTGGGGCCGACAGGACCTGCAGCAGCAGCACTGGAGGAGATGGGGGGTCCCCCGCAGCCATCGTGTCCCCCGCTCTGTGGCACCAAGCCCTGGATATGGTCCTGACCCTGCCAACTCACATCAGCTAAAACATAGCCTGCTCCTCAGGATGTGAGGTAATTCACCTGATTTTATAAATTCTGCTTTTGTGTTTGTGGTGAAGCCCACAAAGTGTTCCTGCGTTGCCCAGCGTGGTGTAAGCCTCTCCGGCTTGTTGAGTTGGTCATCACTGACTTGAACTGGAAAAGATCTTGTCTGTGTCACGGCACTGCAGGGCTTATGCCGGAGGTGGTTAATGCACCACAGCCTTTGCCTTGAATTCCAGAGAGTTTTCACTTTGTATTTTACAAATAATGTGACATGCATTCACCGTACACCTCTCATCAACACTTACAACGAGAAACATGCTCCAAGTAGCTTGCCCTTTCCCAGCAATAAAGCAAAACATCTGACTGTTAAACCTTTTTGGACAGATTTACGACTATTTCCAGACAAATGTGTTTATGCTGTGTCAGTCATCACTCCTTCTCTTGAGTAATTTGCAGACTGAATCACTAAATGTGCCATCAAAATGCATTTTAATATTTGGGTGCTACAAATATTAGTAATTCAGGACGCATACACTGTGTACTTGCTGGGGGATGTTACAGCTCCGTGATTAGCAATCACTCGACTGTAATATGGTGGATCTGGGTTAGTAACTGAGAGTTTGTGCCGTGATGTTGATACAGAGGGTATTTCAGACACCCGTGCATCTCTAACTCTCCTCCTCACAGCCGAAGCATGCAAAGACTTCACACCTCCCTAGAGCAAGCGCTGCTCCCAAAACTCTGTACCCACGGCCGTGCCCGGTAAGTAGCCAGCAGCGCTGGGAGATGGCAGCCCCGCTCCAGCAAAACCAGCACCCGTTCCTGGGAGCGGGGTCCGTGGGCTTGCTCGTGCTGGTGCTCCCGGTGGTGCCCGGCCCTGCGCGGTCACAGCTGTGTCTCAGCTGCCCTGCGCTGACTCACGGTTTGGCTTTGTTGCCTCCTGCCTTGTCGTGCATGGATTAAATGAGGGCTGGAAGAGGCTTGCGGGGCTGGAGGATGAGCTGCTTTTCATGCAGGCAGTCCTGGCTCGTTTCCTTCGTGCTGCTCTGAATGCAGCAGCGGGGCGGTAGGTGCCGAGTGAGGATGAGTGCCTGTGTCTTTGGTTAAGACAGTGCCATAGAGGGAACGCTGCTTTGCAGAGACAAAAATCGTGTTGGCTTTTTAAAATTTTGCATTAATTGCCTTTCAGGAGTGGTAAGCAGTGAATCACGTGCAACTCGGTCCATAGGTGACCTCTCTGGAGCACGGTGGGAACTTTGGGGAAATTTTGGGGCGATGAGGGGTTGGTGGGGAACTGGGGCAGTGGATGACTGCCACAGACTGAGGCTCGGGTTACTGACCCAGCTATTGCAGAGGTGAAGCAACCACGGTTTACAAGCTGCCCTCCTGCACAGCCGGGGTGAGTCAGCCGGCAGCGTGTGCTGCCAGCCCGGCTTCCCCGGCCTCTGTGTCACGGGCATCTGCTCTGCTCAAATTTCCTTAACTTTGCTGCGGCTTTACTCGTGGTAGCTGCATACAGAAACCCTGGGTGGAAATATTTAGAGGAGAGGAAGGGAGATGCTTGAGATAACAGCATGTCCCTGAAACGGGCAGTGCCTCGCCTGCTGCAGGGCGCTTGCTCGGAGCTGTGATCTCTGAACTGGCACACGTTTAAAGGTCCTGAAATTACAGAAGACCTTCTGTGATTTGCCCTGAGATCGGTCGTTCGGAGTATGTGCAGCATTTAAACTAGTTCTGGGTTTCATGCTTGTCTCCTGCTCCTGGATGCAAAGAGTTACTGGGAAAGCAGGCCAGTGAGCTGAATAGGGGGCTGTTGTATGGCCACTCAGATTCACGCAGATCAGAGAGATTCTTAATATTTGTTGCAGGAAATAAGTTTTTGGTGATACCTAATGTCGATTATGAATGTCCCTCCTACCTGTGCGTGAGCAGGAGGCATTACCTGCTGCTTGGCAATTACTCTGCCCAAAGCCCTTGCAAGGAAGGGAAGACCAGCAGGTCGCTTCATTTGTGATTCACCGTGGGGATGTTAGAAGAGCAGCAGAAGCCAGCTGTGAGCTGTAAGGCATGAAGTGCCAGTTAGCACACTGCTTGCGGTGCTTCTCGCCGGTAGATCGCAGGGCTGCAGAGAAAGCCAGCCGTGCTCGGTGCCGGCGGAGCGCGGGTCAGTGGATCGCTCCTAACAGAAAAGGCTGAGGATGCCGTGCAGGGGGTGCTTGCCGCTGGCTGGGCACGGTTCCTGGCCAGCAGAAAGCACCCACAGGTGCCTGCGCTGCTGTCGGAGGAGAGCTGGGGGTGTGTGGCAGCGTTTTGTGGGCATCCCACGTCTACCGTGGGTGCGCTCCACCGGTGAGGTCTGTATTGGCCTGACACGCACCGGGGGTGAACTTCAAACCCAGGGCTGGTTTCTGCAGAGGGAGAGAAAAATTTTGAAAATCTGGACTCTGCTGAGCAGCCTAGAAATGACGGCGTGTGCCGAAATGGGGACTTGGTGCAAAATGATGCTGTTCCCGGCTAGCTGGGCAGGCACGAGCACCGGCTGGAAGAACGGTGCTGCTACCCAGGCCGAGGGATGAGAAACCTGAAGCCTACAAGGAAACGCTCTATGCAGCACTTGGAAAGGTCACATGCAGCTACATTGGACTCGAGTCCCTGTAGTGCAATAAATGATTTAAGCACGGCACCACGGAGCCAATTATTCTGGTGGATCTGTGGAAAACAAACAGCAGGGTTTGTGCACAGTCCTGCTAGAGGTTGCGTGCAAGGGTTGCCACCGAAAGGACCGTTTCCCAGGCTAGGGCTGTCCTAAACCAGCTGCTCTTTGAACCCCTGGGTACCTGAATAATTTAGCAATGAGCTCTTTGCTGCTGTGATGCCTGTAGGGATTTTTTTTTTTTTTTTCTTTTTTTGAACGGGATGCTGCACAGTCCTCAGCCCTTCCCTGCTCCTGCTGCTCCATGCACGGGTGGTTTCCTTCCAGCAGCAGCGGTTGAACGGCTACATGGGATGAGAAATGCCGGGCATGCCAGGGGCACGCAGCAGGAAGGATGCTGCAGGGAGATGGGGCAAGGGGGCCTTCAGCGTGGCATGGGCGAAGGGACAGCTCGTGGTGGTCCCGTAAGCCAGGGCAGGCTCGAGCATGCCGTATGAGTTATGTACAGCTGAAGAAGCTGAGGCTTTCTGGTGTAAATGCCAGCGGAGTGCTGACTGACAGCATGCAACTGAGCATACTTTTGTGAACGTGATGGAGGAACCTCGTTCGGGTCTTTGCTCTGCAGCAAAGCTGCTTGGGGACAGCAGTGCCAGCACCAGCAAAACTGACCCTTAGTTGTTTTCTGGTGCTGCCTGTCCTCTGGGACCTGCTCTGGAGTCAGAGCTGGCACGTGGGCTGTCTTCCTTGTCTGGATACCGTCGCACACATACGATCCCGGTTCGCTCCTTGCTCTTTGGTGGGGTGGGGAGCATGTCTTCTTCCTCAGTCCAAGTCGCAAGGAAGCACGTGGCATCCCGGCACGGGCTGGGCTCCCCTGTAAGCCGGCGGCACGTGCTGCCCTCGTGCTGCTCGTGGGCATCCCGCAGGTAGCTGCAAACGGGGGGTCAAGCTGCAAAAGCTGTGCTCGGATCGCTGCTGGACCGGCCGGCGGAGCGCATCCTCCCTTCTCGCTGGACACCGTCCAAACTCCGGCCCCACCTCAGGATTGATGCTTTGCATTCTTACCTCGAGAAGGAAAGTCCTGCAGCCGCTCGGTTTTTTTTCTGCCACCCCCCATATACGGCCCCATGGGAGCAGAGAGCAGCTGGGACCGCGTCTCTGAACTTTGCCTTCTTGTTTTCCTTTTCCTCTGACGCGTCGTAAAGCTGCTGCTGGGTCGCTGCGGGTCGGCGACGCAGACCTGCAACGCAGCCCGGCCGGAGCGGGCTGAAAGAAGCGGAGAGGCTGGGCTGTGTCCATGTGTCTGATGTGTCCGTGCCTCTGCCCTTCCTCCTCGCTGCAGCGGGCTCAGCGAAGGGGCAGTAACCCCTTTAGGTGCTCCTCATCCCCGGCTCGGGCAGGCGGGCGGCAGCTCTCCTCCCTCCCGGCCCCGCCTGGGGTGACCGGCCCTTCCCACGCAGCGGGATCCAGGGATCCCACGCAGCGGGATCCATCCTGCCGCGGCGCAGCGGCTGCTGCAGAGACCGACCGTGTTGCATCCAGCCCCGGTGCAAATGGCAGGCGTAGGGGTGGGCGTGCGGTGCATTGCTGGCCGCGCTCCGGCTTGGGAAAACCACGAGTCGATAAACCCATATCGCCCGTTAACACCGGGAAGAGCGAAGCGGGAAGGTGCACAAGAGCTCAATGCATTTTTTTTCTGGAGGGTGTTTTGGTTCCAGAGCATTGGTTGCCGAGCTGCTTCTCAGCTGACCAGTCCTGTTGTGCGAAATAATAAAAATAAAAGCACTTTTTGCAGCGTGTCGCGGTTGCCTCTGTGTAAAAGCAGTTTAGCATGCTGTGCCACCTTCTGGAAAAATAACCCGCTGTCTTTCAAAACAGAGCTTCACCGCTTCACTGAAAATGTCTGGCAAAACAGCTAGCACAACCAACAACATAGCCCAGGCCCGAAGGACTGTCCAGCAGTTAAGAATAGAAGCCTCAATAGAAAGAATAAAGGTAAGAGCACGTCTTTCTTCACCCCTTCCCCCCCCCCCCCCCCCCGTTTTTTTCCCCCTTCCAGCTGTAGGGTGGTAAGATGAGAGAGTGTGTGTGTGCCCACAGTTCATTCCCGTCCCCCCCCCTCAGACCATGACATTTACATTTCAGCCCAACAAATCTGAATAAATCTAATTCTTGTGGCCACTTACCAGCAGTATCTTCAGGTAGCTCAGTGCTTTATGGACTTGTAGGAGAACTGAAGCAAAATATGAAGTGCAAGTCAAATGGGTGAAACAGAAGGCAGGTATGAGTTTCCAGTTTCGTGCATATTGTGTTAATTGTGTGATTTTGTTCCACCCTTTGGCTGGCTGAATGCTGTGTCTGCAAGGGAGGTGACTGTGTAGGATGTTATAAAAAAAAGACGGTAGCAGAAACTGGATTCCTTTAACTTAACACAGAAAAGAAACCAAACTTTTTTTCCAGCTAACAGGGATAGATATTGGCTACACTAGTAAAATTGCCTTCTCGGATTTTGTCGGGCTGCTTGAATTGCTGCCCAGCCCTTTTGAAGGCCAGCAGAACAGACGTCCAGAGCCGCAGAGCAGCAGTGCCCTTCCTTCGGTGACGGGCGTCAGGAGCAGGGCCGCGTGAGGGGGGACCCCACGCAGCGTTCCCGAAACGCCTAGTCATCTGGGGACACTTCTGTTTACTGTCCCCAGCTTTACAGATGAGAAGTTCCTCCTTAGGAACCTGCTGCATTATTTTGAACCTTCTCCTGGTTGTTTTTAGTCTTCTGTAGAAGCCGTGTAGGAGCTGAGCTGTGCTTTTGCCTGGTGTCACAAACTAACCCCGAAGAGCACCGGGGTCCGTCCTTTTCTCCTCCCTGCAGATAAAGCCAGAGCGAGCCCGTGGCAGCGTGTCTTCGCAGGAGACCGGGCCCCGAGAGCGTGTTGATCTCCAAGCACCTCTCCTGTCCCGCTCAAGGACTTTGTACCCGCCGGCAGCTCTCAGCACGTTTGACCGTGTTACCGGTTATGGGGAAATACCATTTTATGGGTTTGGTTTTTTTTCCCCTGTCATCTGCAGGTGTCAAAAGCATCAGCAGACCTAATGCTCTACTGTGAAGAACACGCCAAGAAGGATCCGTTGCTAATGGGCATACCCGCTTCTGAGAACCCTTTCAAGGACAAGAAGACCTGCATTTTGTTGTAGGAGAGCGGCGGCTCCTCCGCAGCCCTCCTGGGCAAAGCCGGCCACCGGCGGGCATGTAGGCAAATACTCTGTAAGGTACCAGCTATTAACTGTGTAAGAGCGGCCGTTCTTTTACCAAGCGTATAAACCGATTTCTTAAGCTTTCTAAAGCATTTCTTCTGTTCCCTATCTTTATTAGGAAGCGAGGTTTCAAACTGAATTAACTTCTTTCTTGTCCAAGGGAATGGGGTCTCGGGCGTGCAGCCCGCGAGCGCTGCGCCGGCGTCCCTGCAGTGGGACGGGCAGGGCGAGCCGGGGGTCTCGGCCTCTGCGGGAGTGGGTCCCCGGTTCACTTTGCAAGTTACACGAACAAGACCAAAGTTGCCTGAGCTTCGCTGGCAGAGCAAAGCTGTAGAAACCTGATTGAACATCGTTGGGTTTACATGTTGGGTTTTTTTTTTTAAATTATGTACGGGGGGCGGGGGGTGTTCCTGTGTCGGTAGCGTGCGTCTATGCACAGACACATTTCCAAGTGCATTATCTAGCAAAAGCTACCTGGAAAAATGATTGTAGCGAGTGCTGGTGAACTCCAGGGAGCCGTGCCTGCCTCCTTCCTTGTGTTGGCTTCTCTTGACAGAGGTTTTTTAAGTGTAAAACCTGAAGTGTCAAGAATGAGAGACCTGCGGATTTATTTTCCTGCTTTTCAAGAGGAGTTGAAAAAGCAGAATTTTCAGCTTCGATCCTGCTTCTCTGAATTATCGTCTCTAATTAAAGAAAATCTGCGTTAGTATAAAAAAAAACCCTGTCAAAAGAATCTGCAAGCTAGTACTGCCCTGGCTTTGTGCGGAGCTGGAGGCATGGTTCTGGCACTCGAAGTCCCAGTTATATTTTGTGCAGGGAGTCAGAATTTGACTCTCGTAAATTCATTTTTAAAGGGGAAAAATGCCAAATTATATCCAGATCGTGGCTATGCAGATATAATTGGAGGGCCTTTCCATCAAGTAAGTGATTTTATATATACACATAATAAAAAAAGTCTTTCTCTGTGTGCGTGTGTGTGTATATATATAAAAAACCCTTTAATATTATATTTATACAAACATTGCATATTAACAGAAAACTTTGAAGGGATTTAAAATAATACTGACTTCAGCTGGCTACAAATGTCTTTCTCTGTAGCCGGTGGTTCAGAGGTTGAAGTTGTGATCTGCCATAACTGTGCGTTTCTGTAAGGATATTTACAGAATTTCTTAACCACTTGTAATTTACTGTCTTATGTTGCATACTTGTCATTTCTATATTAAATTATATACACGCTAGTGATATATGTTGAGAAATTATATATTTGTTTAACCAGCCTCTTTAACGAAGAGCTGAAAAGTCGACATACGAGACGGACAGAAAATTGTACTGCTTATTCTGTGCTTGCATGGAAATTATTTTTATAATTAGACTATTTTTCTAGTGACAATTTAAAAAACCATAATGTAGATCCACACTCATTTTTATTTTACTGTGTTTGCGTCTATCATTTTATAACGCATCTTGTTAAAAATAGTGATTAACTTAGTTTGAGTATGGAAGACCGTAGCTGTTGAGGGAACTCCGGCTGCGCTCAGAAGCGTGCAGGTGGGTACGTGGGGAGGGTAAATAACCTCATGCTGTTGCTTGAATATTGTTCTCCCATCAGCCTGATGTCCCCATAGCAATCTGCATTTTTATTTTGTTAGAGCTCCCTGCCCGCCAAAAAAAGATCACCTGTGTAGCGGCGGAGATGCTGCTCGGGTCTGGCTGCTTTTCTCTGCCGTCTGCCCTTAAATGCAGCCTGCGGCAGGGACGGGTTGGTGACCCAGCCCCGGGGTCCGGCCGGCACTCTGCCCTGAGCTGGAGAGCGGCCACCTCCCGTCGTTCCCACCCGTCACGCCGTGTCCGTAGCGGAGCTTCGCTCTGTACTTCCCAATAAAGAGCTTCTGGCACGTTCCTCGGGCTCCCTCACTCCTCTCCTACAAACCCCCCGGCGTTCGTCAAGCCCATGTCGAGCGTGCCCCGGCTGCGGCCGTGGCTCTGTCCCAGCCCGGCAGCGCGTATTTTTCAACTTTTGCCAGGCAATTTTGACATCCTGGCAGCACTGGGGTAAGTTTTATGCCAGCACCTATTTCACGCTTGCTTACACAGCCAGAGAACAAAAGGATTGATGGTAGGTGGCCGTGGTCGCGTTGGTGATCAGAGGCGTAGGATTAAAAACACTATGCCAGTTTTGGGTTTTTTATTTTCAGGTGCTTTCTCAGTTTTAGGTAGAAGACTTGAGACCATCAGCTAACTCAGCACCACACAACTGCCTGCTTCTGACGGTGTTTAGTGTATAGATTTTGGGTAAACTCTTTATTTTTTTTACACGCGCTATAGAGGGACATGTGAAAGCTGGAGCGGTTACGTTTGCACGTTGCTCTTTTGCTATAAATACTCCCGTGAAAGAACAGGAATTGTAAAATTTGGGGGAAACACAGACTCTGCTGTACTAGAATGAAAAAGGAGAAATGAGACCATCTGCATCCTCAGCTGCCGGGGGAAACCCACGGAGGCGGCGCGGTGATGCGGCGCGGCGGGGCGGCACAACTGTGCCGCCCCGCCGCGCCGCATCACCGCGCCGCCCCTCTCTTTTATATCAAGTGAACCCAATACCCCTCTACAATGGGTATTTATTCTTGTTTCCCCCATAAATTAAGCAGCCAGCTTGTTATTTGTGTTTTTTCACTGTATTTTCTAATTTGACTCTTTAACGCTGCGTTGCGTTAAAGGGAGAAGGGGCCGGTTGGTGGCTTGGAGACCTGGCTTTTGCTAAAATAGCCTCTAGCTAAAATATTTCTGCTTTTTCTATGCTCCCAGCTTATCATCATCGATTTTCCTTGGCCTCCTGGAGCTGGTGAGCTGCAAAGGTTGGACTCGCTCCTGCTGCACTGGTGCATTGCTGGGTGTTTCCTCAGTGGGAAGGGTGGTGATGGGCTTGGGATGGGGATGAACCTGGTGCAGGTGTGACCGGTACCCCCTGACCCCTCCTAATCCGCCGAGGGTCCCCAAGAGAACCTGGCTGTCCCCGTAGTGTCGGGTGACAGCAGGACAGGTCTGCAGCCCCCAGGTGGGATGGCCAGGGTGCACCTACCGAGACCCTCAAGCGTGCTTGCAGGTCGTGTTTAAATCTTGTCTCGGGTAGGACCTGTTCATATCAAACCGATGGGACTAAAGCGGGGGGGGGGGGGGGGGGGGAAGGAGATCTCACAAGATCTGCTCACAGTTCTGGGCTGGGTATCGGGGGCTGTTATTTGGATGAGCACGGCCACAGGACACCCCGGCCCTGGAGCAGTGACAGAAGCTGGGTGTTCTCCATTAAAAAAAAAAAAAAAAAGTTTAGGTTTATTAAAGACCCTTGGTTCTGTTGGGGGGAGATGATTTTTTTTCTTTCTTTTTTTATTACTTTCCACATCCTTTGTCCCCAGGCAATCCTGACCCCTCCCTCTCTTGGCTTAGCTCAGGGTGCGGGGCCGTCATCCCCATCCCCGAAGCGGAGGTGTCCCTGGCCGGGGCCATCCCCTGGGGGCTGCGGTCCCCGGTGCGAGGCGCAGCCACTGCCCGGCGAGCCGGCCCGGCCGCTCCTCGCCCTGCGCTTTGCCAAAAATGATCAGATTTTGCTTGAACTCGTCGCTCTTGTCTTGATGGGTTTTGAGGCCGCAGTGCAATTAAGCCCCAAAGCAGTGCCCATTCTAAACGAGGGGTGCAGTGCTCGCAGGGCAGAGCAGGATCCCAAGCCCCGCTCTCCAGGCCCCGCTCCGGCGCCCGAAGACGTCCCATCGCCGCATGCGCTTACTCCTCTTTTTGGCTGGTTATCGGGAATTAACGTCCTTCCCGGTACGTGTTGTAGGCCCTTCCCGCCTCTCCTGGCACCCTTCCCGCCTTTCCGGCAGCCGGTGCTTGCCGGGCGGCTGGGCGCCGCGGGGCTCCGGGCCGGCTTTGCTGCTTCTGGCTGCGGCTGCTTGGGGGGGTCGGGGCCCCTCTTGCCTGGGTGTTTTTGGGAGGGCTTGGCATGGGACGCCTCCCGTCCCCCTTGGAGCTGGCTGGTTTGGGGGGAAAAAAGAAGGTTTGGGTGCACGGGTGCGTGCTGGGCCACCCGTGGGTGCTGGCCAGGCGGTTTGCAGCGTGGAGACGGGCTGGGGCAGGCACGAGGAGAAACCAGGGGTCGAGGGGGTTTCTGCTCAAGGTCGAGCTCAGTGAAATTGCAAATGTTTGCCATTACTTTTGATTCTAAAAATGCGATTGATCCGCCCTCTGTTACACACTCAGGGAAGAGCACCAGAGCGTCCGGCGTACAACAGCCGAGGAGGGTAAAAGACCCCCAGAGCTGGATTTGCGTGTTTGTGGTCGGACGTGGTTACACTTTTTCTTCAGTATCTTACATTTGTGCTGCTAAAGTAACATGCATCAGAAAGGATTTTTTTTAAATACGTGCGAATGGAGGCAACGGCCAGCGGATCAGCTCTGGGAGTGTACTTGCTTTTGAAACGCTGGCGCTGAATACGTGCCACAGTAACGAAGCTAAAAATACGATCTTCAGCAAACTCCCGTTCTGTGCGGCTACCGTGTCTGAGCCTGACCCAGCCTCCGTGGCGGTGGCTGCTGCTGGGGCTCGCCGTGTTTTTTCCTCGGCCGCGGGCTGTGGGGGGTACAAGCGCAGCTCCTGCACGAGGCGTCCGTGGTCGGGAGCCCCAGCCTGCTGCCGTGGGCTGATGGGGTGCCGCTCCCGCGCCGTCCCGCTCCCGCAGCCGCCCCGGGGCCCGGTCCTGAGCTACGTGCCGGATATGGCGCGAGGCCGCTGCGGGGCGGGTGACGTGGCCCTGCAGCACGACGCCGGACGGGGACGGGCGGCCTCGTGCCGGAGCGTGCCGTCCCGCGTGTCCAGGGAGCAGGAGAACTGGTCCAGCCTCGCCGCCCAGCTGGGCTGGCACCCGCCGGAGGCAGCGGGGCACCGATCCTGCTGGGGCTGGGGACAAAGTGACCCCCCCGCTGCCGCTGCCGGGGTGCGCACGAGGGCTGTGGGGTCCGGCGAGTTGGGCGGCATCCAAGCCGGGTGCCGCAAGGCAGCGTGCCGGGGTGCGGCTCACATGTGCAATTAGGGAAGCCCTGATGTAGGTCACCGGCGTCCCCGCGGCCGGCCCCAGGCAGCGGGAGCGTGGGCGGCACGGGGCTCTTGCCGGCAGCGAGCGGCGTGGGTGTGAGGGAGGCTGTTTTCCTGCTCTCTTGGGGCCTGGAGAGAGATTTCTGCCCCATGGAGTACGGCTTTTTGTGTGCCAGCGCCTACATGTAATTAAAAGAGGAGCCTGGCACAGAAACCCCCTAACCCCAGGGGCAGGGGCAGTGCCGGGGGGGGGGGCACAGGGAACAAATCCAGGAGGGTTTGCAGCAGTCTGAGGTGCAACGCACGGACTGATGCCTTCCCGGGAAAGGGAACAGCGGGTCAAGTTTTCCTCTTACAAGGAATCCGGATTCCCCACCTTCCGAGAAGACTCGGGCTCCGCAGGAGTGTTGGAGCCTCAACAATAATGCTTCCTCTTGGTGTGGGTTGGGTTTGGTTTGTTTTTTTTTTTTTTTTTTTTTTTTAAACTCTGCTGGTAAGTGGCAGTGTTCAAGAAAAATAAATAACATTTCCAACATTTCCTGCAGCACATCAGCTGCTTCTTTTTTTTTTTTCATTTAATGGTGTGGGAGGGGTTAGGAATAAAGCCGCCCAGGACCAGCGCAACAGGACCTTGCCCATGGCCAGGACAAGGAAGCAGCTGCCAAATGAGCCCTTTTGACTGTACGCTAATGAATGGGGTAAGAAAAGAAAACCCGGACCAAGGGTTTGAGTTTAAACTTTTATTTCCAAAAAAAAAAAAAAAAAAAGAAAAAAAAACAAACAAAAAAACCCCCAAACAAACCACCAAAAACCCGAAAAACAAAACACTATGCAATTTCAAACAGTTCTATTAAGGTAGCTGTTTTTAACAGCCAACTGTTAAAAGATGCGTGGTTGCAGACCAACTGCTTAAGGGCATTCTGGTTGTCAAACCTCAGAGTATAAATAATTTTTTTCATCAATATCATAAAATAACTTATATATCTTAGCATAAAAACTTGAGAATTAACATCCCCAAAAATACAATAAAATTGTGTGTAAAATGTTTCGATTAACCTTTTTGCTCTTTAAGGTATTTAAACCAGAAACTGTTAAGTTGTACTTTAAAAAAAAAAAAAAAGAAGTGAAGGGTGTTGGGCATTTTCTGCGAGTAAGGCGGCCGCGCGGCACCCCTGCGTCAGGCAGGGCTCATTCCTCCGGCAACGCAGGCGCTCCTCTTCATCCCCATCGCTTCGGAGTCACTTTTCTTCAGTCCCACGTGGTTCAGCCTACCCCCTTGACATCAGTTTTATCTTTTTGTTTGTTTGTTTGTTTTTTTTGTTGGGTGTGTTTTTTTTTTCCTCCCCCCTCCCCCGTAATCCTTGTGCCAGGGCAGGGAGTTATTTCCTGAGCAACTGCTAAAGTATTGCAAAACTTCAGTGCAATTCGGTTCAGTTCGTTTTCATCCCAGCGCGGTCACCGCTCGGGGAGGTTAATCACTGGCACCCACTGATCCATGTAGCGACTCTCCCGGCAGAAGCACATCAGCTGACTCAGCGCTGGATCCTTCCACTGCGAGGCATGGGGGTTCTGGAAAGAGACAGAGAGAGCGGGGAGCGTTTTAACAGAGAAGCAAAAACAGCCCCCACAGAAAGGGGGGGGGGGGGAGCACAGCAGAAAACCCAGGAGCGTGAATCATCTTAAATTGCCACCAAGGCAAGCAACAAACCCACCCCAGAACCACCCGAGGAGTTTCACAGCCTTGGACTCCAGGGCAGAGTAGGAAAAGCAAAAAGAAGAGGAAAAAAGAAAAAAAAATAAAGTTTCCTTTGGGCCCTCACAGGTCCCGTGGGACCCTCTCTGTGCCGGACACGGGTCCGAGCCCCGAGCGAGGGCCGCAGCCGTGCCACAGGCGCGGTCAGTTCCGGTTTTACCAAATGACATTTGGAAATTGCGCTCGATTCCAGGCTTTGCAGGATAAAAGACGTGCTCTGCACGTTCAGCAGTGCCTACTGGAAAGACGAGTTCTGCCTTACAGCCAGACCGCCGCAGCGCGCCGGCCGCCTGTTTCGGGACGAGCTGCCCGGCACCGGGCCGTCCCCCCGCAGCACCGGGCCGTCCCGTGGGAGACGCGGGGCGGCAGAGCCGGGGGCTAAAGGGCTCCGAGCGCGTCCTCATCCGCTTGCAGCGGTGCGAGGTGCACGACAAAGCGGCCCGGTGCCCCGAGAGCGGGGTGCTGGCGGGGCTCACCGTGACGAGGACGCAGTGGAGGTCGGCGGGCGGCTCGGGGCCGGCGGCGGGCAGCAGGAGCTGGGCCAGCCGCGCCGGGTTGCTGACGCGCAGGATGTTGATGTCGTTCTCGCAGCAGAAGGCCTGGATCAAGGTGAAGTGGATCTGCAGGGCCGCGTCCCCCGCCTCCTCCTCGTCGGCCGCCAGCAGGCACAGCACCACGTTGTCCGGGTCCCTGCGGGGGACAGCCGCGGTCACCGGCGGGGGAACACCGGGGCTGGAGGGATGGGGGGGGGGCACCGGGGGGGGTCACTCACACGTTGAGTAGCTTGGCGGCCTCGTAGACACCGAGGGTGAGGCTCCGCTGGCTCAGCGCCTTGCTCAGCACCTCCTCCAGCGCGTCCCCCGCCTGCTCCATCCTGCCGCCGGGACAAGCACAGACAGGCCGCCCGTCACCCGGGGCCGCCACCCCTCCGCCGCACCCCCGCTCTACCGTACCGCACCGCACCCGTCCCGTACCTCCCGGCAGTGCGGTGGTCCCCAGGCAGCTCCTCCAGAGTCATAGTGCAGCCGCCGGAGGTGCCGGTGCCGGTGCCGCGCCCGCCCCGCTCGCTCCGCGCCGCCGCCGCCTCTGCGGCACAAAGGCGCCCCGCGGGCGTTATCCGACCCGCCACCGGCCAACCCGCGCCGGCCATATTTGCATACTTCCCTCCCATTGGTTCATGCAAATGAGGCCGCTCCCCCTCGCCACCGAGCACGGCCGGCCTGACCCCGCGCCGCGGCTGCCGCGGGAACCGGCGGGGCGGCGGCTGCTGATTGGCGGCGGGAGGGCAGGGAGGGGCGGGGCCTGGGGAGGGGGCGGAGCGCGGCCGGCGCAGGCAGCGTCCGTGCGGGCAGCGGGGCCCCCGCGGGAGCGGGCAGCGGCCGAGGGCCGGGCCGGGCCGGGCCGGGGCGGGGCGGGAGCGGCCGAGGGCCGGGCCGGGCCGGGCCGGGCCACCGGCTGCCCGCGGGGGGGGGGGCGGGCGGGGCCGCGTTCCCCGCGCCGCACGGAGCTGAAGCGGAGCCGTGAGCCGCGCCCGGGGCGCGCCCCCGAGGGGAGGGCTCGCCCCCCGGCCTGCTCCCCCTCCCGGCGCGCCGGCGGGCAACGCGGGGCCGGGCGGCAGCGGAGCGAAGGTCTCGCCGTCGTTTTCCTCTCCTAGGCCAGGCCGAGGCGGAGGCCTCTGGCTGCTGCCTGCCGGCAGAGCCGAGCAACGCCAAGTTTGCCCGCTCCCGCTGCGACGCGGGCGCTTCGCCGCCCGCCGTTGTCCCCGCCTGCGTCAGCGGCGGGCGTCACCGATGTACGGTGGGACCCGGAGACAGCAGCTGGGAGTACGGGCCGTACCCCCGGGAGTTCCGCCAGGTCGCGTGTCAGTGGCGGCCGGGTACGTCCTCCCGCAGAGGTCGTGCATCTCGCTCTGGCTTTGCAGTCGGTAGCGCGGGGCAGAGCTTGGCCCGGCAAAGCCGAACGTCTTCCTGCATCCGGGCGTCGTCGGAGCGGTCTGGCGCCGTCGGCTGTCGGGGCCTCCAAAGCCCACAAGTTTCCCTGTAAATTCACCACGAGGATGAAGTTGTCTGTCTTCCCTGCGACCACAAAGATTGCGCTCTTGCTGTTCCCCGTCGAGTGAACGCCAGCACGCTCAGGAAATAACCTCAGCGGCTCCTTAAAACCTCAGCACAAAATATTGTGCAATATCTGGTACGGTCTGTAGCACTGGCAGTGGTGAAAGCAAACAATATTTTGACGCATGGTTTTCACCAGGAATGTGATACGGCGGTCCCTCGGCGTAATGTTACGAGCAGCATTTTGCAGTTCGTGACGGCGCCGACGTTTATGCCAAGAGTCAAATGGGGAGGTGGGAGGGACCCACGGGCCCGAGTTGCACAACGTGATTTAACCCACAGCCCTGGAGAGCATCTGCAACGCTGGGGACACGAGCACGGGGGCCGCTGCCCTCTGCGTGCCACCGTCCTTCCAGGAACTCACGCTTTCCTTCACACGGGCCCCGGCTTTCACGTCTGCGGCGTCTCCTGGGACATGGTTTCTGATCCGTGCGTCCGCTGTGATATCTTTTGTTGGTTTTGAATTGGTTCCTCCTCGTCCTGCGTGGTCAGAAGCAGGGCGAGACCTTTCCGCCAGATCCCTGCCCGGGGTGGGGGTCACCCCAAGCCTTGCCTTAGGGGACACCCCACCGCCTCTTGTAATATTTGAGGTGCTGGCGGTGGACCCAGAGGAGGCAAATAAGGCAGCAGAGTCTTAAAATACATGCTCTGCGTGTAGTAAACAGTGTAGTTTCACTTCCAGCCTTGCTGGCCGGGAAAGGTAAGGCGGCCTGTTGGGAAATCCCAAACTTTGGAGGCAGCAGCTTCTGCAGCTCTGGCCTCCAGCTCACACGTTAGCTGGGGCTGGCACGGCGTGCGCTCGCTGCTCGGACCAGCGCCGCGGCTGCCGCTGTGTTCGGTGCGGTGCGAGGTCCCGGGTGCGGGTGACGGTGACGCCCAGCTGCTGGGTACCCACACCGCCCTCCTACACGGGCCAGCGCTGCAGGGTGTGCAGCCCGACTGCCGCGCAGGACCCTGCCCGCGCCTTGGGCCGGGTGGGCAGCAGCAGCGGCGCAGTGACCGGCACCTTTCCCGGTGTGAGCAGTAAGGAAAAGCAAGCGGCAGCTCCGGAGCGCGGCCGGCGTTCCTGACAGCTGCAGCTTGGCGTGCATCCTTCTGCTGTAAGGAGTCATCTGTTCCCTCTCTCCAGTTTGTCTTCTGCCAGGCCACATTATAATTTCCCGGTGAGTCACAGGCATTGCAGCCTGCGCTAATACTTGCAAGAAATACCTTTCCTGAGTGTAGTCTGAAGCCTGTAATAGTCCGAAGTTACAGACTTATCCTGACTTACTGCACCGGCGGTGGGGACGGTGGCGTTGCGGCAGAGCCACCAGCGCACCGGCTGTGCTACGCCGGCTGGCAGGCTCCTGCCCCGGAGCTGGGCACGCTGACCTGAGACATAGCGTGCTGCTGGTGGCAGCGATGTTGCAAACGACCCTGCGAGTGCTTCCCCCTGCAAGTATCCCTGATGGGGAGAGGCGTGCCGGACTCTTGCGTGAAGCAACGCTTCACGTCGGCCCAAGCTGTTAAGACCGCTCTGCAGCTGGGGGCTCAAGCTTGCTCTTCTGATGCTGACTTAGCTAAACCGTGGGTGTCTGAGCCCGGCGGAGGAGACCTGTTCCCCCAGCCCCCCTGGGCCAGCTGGCTGCCAGCGAGGTGGGCAGCATCTCGCTCTCGCCGGCCGCTCCGCAGGGTTTCCAAGAGCTGGGTTGAACTTGGGGTTTCTCCGGGAACTTACTCTTGCTGCCATATGGCCCGTCTCAGCCTGAGAGACCTCCGGGGAGGATTTCTTCTAATGGCAGCTGTGTCAAAGATCACGCTTTCTCAGCTGTCGCACCTAAAAGCCTCCATCCTCCCGCGGCGAGTGCCAAAACGCTTGCACAACCTGGACTGCGAGCTGGCACGGTCCCACCGGCTCCGGTGGAGCGGGGCTGCAGACGGGACCCTTGGTGGTCCCTCGCGGAGCTTTTGGCAGCGTGTGCTTTAAAGGTTTGCTTATGTTGGCGTTTTCCTGCAGCTCGTAAACAGCAGCAGCCGTTTTCCAAGGCGGAGTTTGCTGAAGTGTGGTGCAGCATGCCGGTGAGTGCGGCTGAGCGATGCAGAGCGGTGTTCGATACGCTGCTTGCAGAATCACTTAATTAGCCATTTGGAAAACAAGATCTGGATATGAAACTGTTTTCTGTAGCAGAATAGAGAGCGGTTTAAGTAGCCCCTCGGTTGCGTTGGCTCTGGCGAGGAAAGCTTCCAAAAGTTTGCATATGTTCCCTCAGCTCGGCTCTCGCTGCCCATTGTCCTGCCGCTGCAGCCCTGATGAGATATGACACGACTTAACAAAGCCCGCGGCGTCAGGAGAAAGGGAAAAAAAGCCTCTTTTGCATCAGGTAGAGGGGTAGCAGATGGCAGAACCACAGCAAAACAGGTGGAAGCATTGTGTGCTGACCCTCCGAATTAAGTTCGGTTAATTTGCTGTATCTCTATTAGCAACTAAAGTCTCCGGCTTCACTGCGAGAGCTCAGATTGTATCTCACAGGCAGTCTGGCCACGCAGCCCCATCTGTGGCCGGCCACAGAGCTAAATCTGTTTTGAAGGCAACTGAAAAGCAGCTGAAGCCTCTTTTCTCTCTCCTCGGTAGCAGCGGCTCCCTGACCCGCGCTGGTAATGACGGCAGGCGATGCTCTAAAACTGCATTTTCCCCACAGGTCTCTTGGCTGGGGGCAGCTTTGCTTCCCTCCCTTTGCCCAGAGAAGCAGTAAGGATGCCCGGGAGGCACACGGGTCCCTCCTGCTTTGCAGCGAGGAGAGAGAAAGTGGCTGTGCTGGGGATGCACCGCGGCTGCCGTCCTGGGGACCCCGGCATGGAGTCGGACCCACAGTTGTCTCTCCGCCGGCGCCCAGCTGGCAGCTGCCGCTAAACCTTCTTTTCATCGCCTGCCAAAAAGCATCCGGGGCATTTTGCTCCCCCCCTGCCCTTTAATCCTGACTTTCATAATTCGCCAGGCTGATGCCTGCAATCCCCTCCGCGTTCAGCATCGCAGAGACGGGAGGCCCAGGAGCTGCGTCGGGCTCAGCCGGGGGGGCTTGGCTCTTCTCCCCATGCTGGCAGACCCTCAGCCCCAAATGTTGTCTGGGGCTGTGGGTTTTAGCTACTTGTGGAGAGCACTGGGTTAACACGCAGGGATTTAGGAGATGCCCGCTCCAGTCCTGCTTGCGGTTCGGTGGGAGCTGCCGCTGCGGGAGGACGTTCTCAGCCAGCCGGAGACATGTTTCCTGCACGTAAGAGCACCAAGTTGTTTAATTTAAGTTTTTGGGAACGAGTCCAAGCATCAAACGGTGTCAGTGAGAGATGACTAAGCCCTGTCCCTGCCAAAGGGGCCGGCAGCCGGCCAAGCCCCTTCCCGGGGCGCTGCGGGGGGCTGCCCACCGGGTGGTCCTGGCCACCGCTGCTGCTCCTACACCGTGAGCCCCACAGCGCAGTGCCGGGAGCCTTCCAGCTCCCTTTTCACTCGGCTCCGTGCTGTCCCCATGCTCGTGTGGCCCCGTTCCTGTTTTCAGCAATCCCCTCCCTCGGTCCCCTGCCTTGCCCTGTCCCGTGTCGGACCTTTCGCCAGCTCTGCTGACCCCCACGGCCATCACCCCCATTGCTACGTGAAGGTCCCAGGTCTGGCCCTTCGCTCAGCGCTGCAGAAAGACGCTGCCTGCACCGCCGGGCAGCGCAGCACCCCAGCAACGCTCGCATGGCGGGGCCGTGCGTTCCGGGTTAGCGTTTTCACTCCTGCTGGATGTGAGTCTGCTGGATAACGAGGGCAGCGATCGCCTTTGCAAAGCAAACGCCAGCTTGCACATTCCCCGGCATGGCCTCTGGTCCAACAGTCACTGCGTTTTCCCAGCGGCACCCAGTCCCGTGTTGCTGAGCCAACCCCAGCGCCCCGGCTGGCCCCGCTGTTTCCAGCCGGTGCAGGCAGCACCATCCACGTTCACCTTCCCAGGCCGGGGCATCCCTGCCTGCACCGCCCCGGACCCCTGCGGGAGCAGAGCCCCCAGCCTCCGATGCTTGGCAAACTTCGGCGCACTCGGCTTTGCCGCCCTGCAGAGCGGTGCAGGAGCCCGGGCTCGCCCCGGCTCTGTGGGGTGCACCATCAGTGCATGCTCCTTGCTTGGGCGCAGAGCGCTGCGTCCCCGGAGAGCGCTGGCAGCAAAGCAAGGGCAGATGTGGGGGCCACAGAACAGGGCCACGGGCAAAGCCTGCACCCCACGCAGGGCTGAGCCCCACCGTGGCAGGGTTAGGGGCTCCGGGTAACCTGCTGGCAGGTAGCCCGTGCCCTGGCAGCATGCCCACAAGGCACTAAAACCACCAAAAAAAGCAAAACCAGCAATCGGAGTTTGGGGAAGGGCAGACAGGCAGGGCAGCCGGGAAGCGCAGCCCCGGCTTGGTTTTGCTCCGGAGCTGGGCACCGCACCAGCGGCTTTCCTAGCCGCCCGGGTCACGGGAGTCTGGCCGAGAGCCCGGCTCGGTGGCACTTCACGGGCGGCGCGGAGCAGGGACAGGGCTTTCCTGGCAGAGGCATTTGCCTTTCCTGGCGGATGCGGGGAGCAGCCTGGCCCAAGCAAGAGCCATGCCCCCTCCCTGCAGCTGTGGGGTCAGGTTGTGCAGACGTAGGTGGCAGGGGCCGACTGTCCCCAAAATCCCAAGTCCCGGCCCCAGAAGAGCACCTGCGGGCTGAGGAAGAAAGGGGTGCTGGCAATTTTATGCTAAACTAAGCCGACTGGTCTGGTACGGGGTGTTTTGTACAGCGCTGGGCTCCTTGCACCAAAAGCAAACGATTGCACCCCCGGCTTTCATCGGCAGAGGTGGAAACTGCGAGCGAGGACAGCAGTGAGAGGACAGCAGTGAAGGGGCCGGGGGCGAACACTGGCTGTCCCCCCGCGACCCCATCTGCATGCATGAAAGGAGAAAAGTTGGGGTGCAGGACCGCACGTTGGGGATAATGCAGTCTGCTGCCCTTTGCACAGCAGGGCTGGCTGCGGACTCCTGCCCTGGGGGCTACCTCTCCCAAAGGCGGGGGTGCAGGCATCTGGGGACGCAGGGACGCAGGGGTCTGGGATGTGTTTATCTGACCCCAGTTTGCCAGCGCTCAGCACATTCCTGCTGTCCCCTGTGGTGCCGAAGCATTGCTGGAAGGGATTCAGGTCTCACCGGCCGTGGCACACTGGGGTTTGGCAGCAGGCTGCTGTGCTGAGCAGACTGCGGGAACCGCCTGGGTTTGCACAAAATAAGGGACCCGCTTCCCATCAGCAGATGTTTTTCACCTGCGGCCAAAAGCCCGTGCTGCCGCCGGCTCCTGCTGCCCGAGCTGCACCCCATCCACGGCAGCATCCCAGCTGCCCCTCTCGCTGAGAAAAATGAGGGTTTGGGCTGCGCAGGGAACGGCGAGCAGGCCGGGAGCCGTGTTTAGTTTGGACTGCTTTGAGCACTGCAATAAAAAAGAAGCGCCTTTGGTTGGTGCTGCAGGAAAGCCTGCACAGGGCTGGGAGAGGCGTGCAGGCAGCCTGCGCCGGGGCACCGCACCTTCCCACGCCGGGCACCGGAGAAAATGCTGAAACCCGGGGCGGTACTGCCGGTTGTGCCCCTTGAGCTGGGGGGGATTGACTCACCTGGGCCTGAATTTTTATTGCCAAGGCCCAGGGATTTTGGGACAGCGGGAACCCTGCAGACAGGGAACACAAGTGGGAGCCCTGGGAGCGCTTCACCCTTGTTCCACCACCCTGGGTAGCTGCTTGAATGGCTTTTCCTTCCTCAGCAGAAGTCCGGCAGCCCGTGGGTGTGCTGCCTCAGCAAGCCTCTGCCCCGCTGCTGGCTGCAGGCAATTAAGGCTCAAGCAGCTCCTGGTACCTGTTAATTCAGGGCAGCAGAAACCGGTGCTGCTCCATGAAACGTGCTGGAGAGGGCGGCTGCTGCTCCTGGCAGCGATGTTGCCTCTGCCCATGCCTGCCAGCTGCCATCCCTGGCCCCGAATGCATCCCTACATCCCTTCTCTCCAGATGAGGAAGGCATTTTTCCCACCCTGTCCTCATCCGCCTTCGTGGATGCCCCCACAACCCACATCCGTGCCGGAGCTGTGGCCGGGGGACCCAGCGGCCTGGGCTGCGGTGCCGGCAGGCCGGGGACACGCAGTGGCGTTGGGTGCTTGCGAGAGCCCTCCCGCCTGGCCCGGAGCTGAGGCCCGGGCAGCACCAGGTAAAGTCCGGGAGCCGGGACACCCCGCCCTGGCAGTACCGCTCCCCAGATAAACCCGCAGTAAAAGGCAAAATGAAACTTTGTCCTATTTAACTGCTGCGTGGAATCGTAAAGTAGCCCACAAGTGGCATTTGCATGAGTAAACACTTTCCTGCCCCACACGCTTTCTCCGTAAGGAAATCAGCTTCGTGTGAAATTGCTGTGGGAGCCACCTGGGCAGTTGCCAGCTCCCTCCGGCCCTTCCTCCCACAGGGATGGTTCCCGTTTGCCAAGGGCTTTGCTTTCCCCCGTGCCTGCAGGAGAGCCCCGGTGTGAGCAGCAGGGAGGGCTGCCGCCCCCATGCAAACCAACCCCTGCTACCGAGCGCAGTCACGCACCTGAAAACGGAGGACTGGTTTTGTTCACCCTTGTAGTTACGGTCACCTTTACTGCCATTCCTGTGAATAGCAGGTAGGTCACTTGGGGACAGGATACGAGTTTATGTTCATTTCATTTAATTTTGTCTCATATAAAGCACTGAATGGGGAGAGTGTTTAGAAATAAAAGGGGAAGGGACCTTGAAGTGAAGCACTGAGTTTGATGGTCATTGCAGTAACAACTATTGCAGTGTGTACGAATGAAACCATGACATTTGTTTGAGAGCAGATTTAAAAACGTATACAACGGTTAGAAGCACAGGAATCTTGTTTTCGAGGACTCTGGCAAGGTTTTTAAGGGCAATTCTGACCTGTGCCGGCAGGGAGCCCCCTTGCCGACCCCGGGGCATGGCCCCTCATGCTGCGGCAGTGCCCAGCGCCTTGCAGGGCGGCAAAGCCCTTCCAGCGGTTGTGCCACGCTCGCTCACCAAAAAGCCGCTCAGGTGATGAACGGTGCCTGTGGCTGCCGATGAGCTGATTCGCATCGTGTCCACGTCCCAGCTCCTCCAGCGGCAGCAGCGCTGGCGAGGGCGGCAGGGGCCGGCGCCCGCATCACCTGCCCTGCAACGCCGGCAGAGTCGCGGCAAAGCCTGCGGCCTGGCTGGGTGCTGCTGTGGTGAATGTGCAGCCAAGGCGCAGGCCGATGGGAGAGGAGAGGAGAGGAGAGGATGAGAGGAGAGGAGAGGGTGAGGAGAGGAGAGGAGAGGAGAGGAGAGGAGAGGAGAGGAGAGGAGAGGAGAGGGTGAGGAGAGGAGAGGAGAGGAGAGGAGAGGAGAGGAGAGGAGAGGAGAGGAGAGGAGAGGAGAGGAGAGGAGAGGAGAGGGTGAGGAGAGGAGAGGAGAGGGTGAGGAGAGGAGAGGAGAGGAGAGGAGAGGAGAGGAGAGGGTGAGGAGAGGGTGAGGAGAGGCAGGGGCCGCGCAGGCCGCCCGGCTGTGAGGCCGCACGAGCCGGTTGCTCGCGGCCGAGGGGCACTTTTCGGCTCTCTGTAGCCGTGCTCCCAGCTCCCGACACGGGCCCGTGTGGCCAAGGGTCCCCCCAAAAACCAGGAGCAAAACCCACGCTCGGGGGGGGGTGGGGTGGGGGAAGCTGTTTCTTGGAGAAGGGGGGAGCCGGGCTGCTCCTGACCCCCGCTCCTGCGCAGGCGCGGCCGGAGGCGGACGCCGACTCTCAGCGCCCCCTGGCGGCCGCGGCGGGGAGAGCGGGCGGGGAGTCCCCGCGCTGGGGGTCACCGGGCTGGGGGTCACCGGGCTGGGGGCCACTGGGCTGGGGGCCACTGGGCTGCAAGTCCCTGAGCTGGCAGCCACCGGGCTGGGGGCCACTGGGCTGCAAGTCCCTGAGCTGGCAGCCACTGGGCTGGGGGCCACTTGGGCTGCAAGTCCCCGGGCTGGGGGCCACCAGGCTGTGAGCCACCAGGCTGGGGACCACCGGGCTGTGAGTCCCCGGGCTGGGGATCACTAGGCTGGGATTCTCCGGGCTGGGGGCCAGCAGGCTGGGGGCCACAGGGCTGCGAGCCCCCAGGCTGCCTTACAGAACTCAAACCAGGGAATTTCTGGCACCTGCATGTCAGAAAAAAATGTTTAATTTTTTTAAAAATTAATTTTGCAGTAAAGGAAAAAAAATACCCAAGGTGCAATATGTTGCGACAGATTAAGTCCAGCCTTTAATGCCTGTCCTGGGGCTCACTGCCGGGGGCTGACCTGCCTTTTTTTGGGGGGGAGGATGAGGTGGGTGACCCCAGCCGGACCCCTGCGGCCACTGGGCCAGCCTGGCGGGAGCAGCGGGATTGGGGTGCTGCTGGCTGCCCACGCGCCCATGCTGAACCCCCTGCCCCACGGGGCCGCGGGCTGGGAGCCACCGACTCCCTGGGGAGGGACTTGGGCTGCAAAACCAGAGGAAAAGAAAGGGCGAGAAACCTTCCCGCAGCAGGGAGGACGGAGGCAGCGGCTGCAGGAGCAGTGGGAGCGGGGTGGGACAGAGGTGGGGACATCCCCTCCTGATGGCATCTCCCCACCAAACCTGTCCCCCGGCACAGGGAGCGGCTGCAGCCCCGGGGGGACGCGGGGCCTCTCTGCTCCCCGTCCCAGAAGCTCTTTAGGAGGAATTAAGAGGGGATGAAACAAGCAGAAAAATGCAGCAACACATGCTCCGGGGCATCTGCAAGGAGCTGCTTCCTGGCTGGCCTCATGGAGCAGCCATGTCCTGCGGGGCAGGAGCAGGACCGGGGGCTCCCACCTTCCCCAGCCGCGGCCGTGTCACCAAGGACGCGTGGTGCCACCGTGGCACCCGCTTCCCTGCCTGCGAAGCGGGGATGAGGAGCTGCCCCGCTTCCTGCAGAAGGAGCCGATCGTTTCAAAGCTCATGAGCAACGACGAGCGCTCAGAGAGCACCTGGTGCTTGCTTGGAGGGTGCTTTCCCGGGCACGCTGCAGAGCGCTTGCAAACAGGGTGACTGCAAACTGACGGCAAATTAGCACTCGTTAACTGAGTTTTAGTATCGCTAGCATTGCAGAACTCAGTTAACTGGGATATGAGTACACCTAGGATTCCTTTATTTTCCACCAGCAAGCCCTCCTCTGTGCCTGCTGTAGCGTGGGGAATGCTGGGCGGTGAGGGCTCAGCCCGGGTGGGTGTTTTGGGTGCGGTGGAGGGGCTGGGGCAGCCCATCCTCCTACCATCACCTCAGTCCAGGAGCTGGGGCTGGAAGAAAAACATTGAATAACCCCAAACGCGTGCTCCAGTCCCAGGGAAAGGTGCATGCAGCCATCCCCGCAGTGCCGCAGCCCGGGGCCCGCCGGCCGGGAATGCCGGTGCTGCGGCCGGGCAGCTCTTCCCAGGGAAGGGATGGGGCAGAGAGCCTGGAGCAGCACCTTTCAGGCTGATCCTTTAACATAAACTTATAACAAAGGTAATTTCTTTTTTTTTTTAAGAAAATATACTTTTTTTTTTTTAATATGCATAATTTTCTAATGAATGATGTAAGCTTATTTTTTTAAGAATATACCCTTCTAAAGAAATCAAATACTGCTGCTACAGGTCCCTGGTGCTGGAAGATTCCCTCGTCCCGAAGCAGTCTGGCAGATCGGCCCCATTCCGCAGTTGCTGGGAGAGCCAGGTATGCTTCCAGCGGCCGGTCCGGAGTGGTAGCAGCAAGCCGTGCTGGTTTTATTTTCATGTGTTATGGGACCTGCCAGCACTTTTTAATTAACTTGAGGATTTTTGCCTCTTTTTCTGCTCAGGAGCAGTCTCCAGGCAGGAGACAGTTTTCTCGGACTGATTTGCATTTACTCGTGTAATGATTACCCCGCTTGCATACATTCAAGTAAAGCGATTTCTAGCGTCGGTGTTACTGTTTGCACTGTGCAGCTCCCTCCTCCTTTGCAGCTGGGCTGGGAGCTGGGCAAATACTGAGTTTTCACAATTTTTCATTTGTTTTTGGGGCGGGGCCTTTCCAGGGGCTGCAGCAGCGTCGGCTCCCGAGCGGTGGCCGTGCATCGAAGAGCTGGACGGATGAAATGCCATGTCTCTGCAGCTGAGGCACCCAGGGCTGCAGGAGGGTGACTTCAGGGTGGCAGCTTGGGATGTGGGTTCCCGTTTTCCATGGAAATCACATCTTGGGTCTGGCCCTTCTGTCTCCCAGCTGGGTCCGAGGACGCGGGGACACCGGGAGAGCTGTCAGCCGTGGGACGGCAACCCAGGGGTGCAGAGGACTCTCTGGAAGGCTGCTCGGGAGATGGGGAGGGGGCTTGGGTCTAAACTGCTGGAAGAGGGTGAGCCGTGAACCAAAGGGCTCCTCTGAAGACCGAATAAAAAGGGATTTCCTTCGGGAAGGGGTTGCACGACTGTGAGGAGCCTCGGTGGGAGGGATCCCTGCCTTAAGGAGGGGATAAGAGCTCGTCAGGGCGGCAGAGGTGGGCCTAGCAGGGCTGGCAGCAGCTCCTGGCACGGAGCGGGTGCCGTTCCCCACGTAGCCGCCTGCGTTGCAGGCAATATGTTAATAACACTTTGTTCTTCGGTTCTTTCATCAGAGGCGCTCAGAGCGATTCACAGGCGGCAGTTGGTGTGTGCAGCACGCCCATGGCGAACACATATCCCTTTTTTCCCTCCGTTTTCACAGGTGGAGGCTGGCAGCGAGGGGCTGCCCAGGCTGCCAGCAGGGTGCAGTGGGGACGGGGACGTGCTTGGTCCAGCCAAGTCCCTGCCCCAGCCAAGTCCCTGCAACATTTGTCACCAAAACGTGTCCCCTCGCCGCAGGCTGCACAAAACTGCCACTATTTTGGGTCCATTTTTATTATGCCTTTTCAGCCAGGAAAACAGCGTCTCGGTCTGATTCTTCCTACAGTCCTCCAAAATCTATTTTTAGTGATGTTTGTGGTTACACGAGCTGTGTCCGCAGTGGGGTGTCCCCACGTGTCCCCCCTGCGCTGGGGACCCGCGCCCTGTTATCAGAGCGGGCAGCCCCACGCTGCCCCTTGCCCTCGCCACGAACGGGACCTCCACTGCACGTGGGACCTCCACCACGAACAGGACCTCCACCACGAACAGGACCTCTGCCACAAATGGGACCTCCACTGCACGTGGGACCTCCGCCACGAACAGGACCTCCGCCACGAACAGGACCTCCGCCACGAACAGGACCTCTGCCATGAACAGGACCTCTGCCACAAATGGGACCTCCACCACGAACAGGACCTCCACCACGAATGGCACCTCCACCGCAAACGGGACCTCCACCGCGAATGGGACCCCCACCACCGCACCCCGGGACCGCGCTTCCCGCAGCGCCTTATCTGAGCCAGCCGCCCTGCGGCTCTCTGCTCGTTTGTCTCTTTATCTAAAGCAGCAGCCATGGACACCCCGTGGGACATGAACACTGGGACAGTCAATGAGCGGTGCAGTGCAGACAATGAAGCACGCCAGGTTAAACCCACTGTGTGGGGAGGTGTCGGAGGTCTTGCTGCAGGTCCCGGGCTACGGGCCGAGCATCTTTCGTTGGTCTGATGTGCTGGCACGTGCCCACACCTCAAGAGCCAGGCGGGACGAGTGGCCAGGCAAAGGTTGCACTGCCCGGGCAGGAGCTGAGGGTGCTCGGGATCTCTCAAGAAACACATCCTGAGCAATTGCGCATCCTCCTTAGGCATCTTTGAGGCCGATGCCTTAATGATCATGTGTGATAGAGAACCAGACCCTCGGCGCTCTGCTTGTGAGCAGCCTCCTGCGTGCTTCTCTGCCGGCCTCACCAGCGGCCCTGGCTGAGGCTCAGCCCCCTAAGTCCCCTTGCACCATCCGTGGGAAATTATGGTCTTTGCGCCTCAATCCCCCTGCCCGTACGTCAGCTACGCGCTCACGCTGGCAGCAGCACTGCTCCCGTGGGCTGAGGAAGCACCCCAGCTCCGCTCCGCACCCTGAGGACGCGCAGCGAGCCTGCCCGGGCCGTGTTGCAGCCACCGGGATTCGGGGCCCCAGTGCTGGTCGGGTCACGAGACCCTTTGCAGGGCAGGGGACTGGGATGAGCCTGAGCAGTGGGGAAACCTCCCAAGGTGCCAGCCGGAGCGGAACGTGCAACAACAGCCCCGGGGCTTGTTTGGGCTGCAGAGACCTGCGCAGGTCAGGCAGCCCACACCACTCGTTAGCAGAGAGCCGGGGTAATTCCTCTGCCTATAATCACCCTAATGAGTAGTTGTCTTGCCCAGCTGCAGCAGAGGCAATTCTGTGACCTGCTTTCGGTGTGTTTGATCTTGCTTTTCTTGTATTTCCTCAGCCGGCTGAGCCTGCTGCCGCAGCAGGTACGGTTAAGCGTGCATGGTCCGAGAGCGCCCGGGACCTGCACGTTGACTGAAGCCGACGTCCTCTGCCGCTCGCTGCCAGCACCCAGAGACTCAGTGCGTGCGCCCTGCTCACCTTCTGGGAACACATACCTCGTTAGTGACTGACAGCATCAGCATTAATGGCTCAGGCTAATTGCCCAAGCCTAACACCATGCTGCTGGAGGAGGTGATGCCTTCGACACACTCGTAACACGCCAGGTTTGCTGCACGGGAGCTGCTGCTCCTGCACATCCCCATCTGCTCAGAAATCTACGGAAACCCTGTAGTTTGCCTCAAGCCCCCAGGATGGTTTGGAGATACCCCTCGCTGGTTCCCGGCCTCCCCTACGCCTCCGCAGAGGTTTCATCCCCGGCGAGAGGAGCCAGCGGCCATCAAAGGCGGCCGCGGGGGTGAATCACAGCCGCTTTAATCCCCGCGTGGGTGCCCTGCCCCGCAGCGCTCGCCTGCCGCAGTGCCAGGCGCGAGGGCTCGCCGAGGAGCTGAGGTTAACGCCGACATGCTGAGCGATGCCGCAGCCCGGCCCTCCGCCTGCATCCCACCGCCGCCGCCGTGGGATGCTCCCGCAGAGGGATGGCTCTGCTTCTCCCTGCCGGCTAGAGGGGGTTGTATTTCTTTGCAAGGGTATTTCTGCCTCTCAAGCAAGAGCTAAAATCGGTGCTGAATAACACCCCCAGGCATTTCTGGTGCTTGTTTTGCATAAGGACCGCGGACCTCTGGACCACCACCCCGGTGGGAAGCATGGGGTCTCTTCCCAGCCGTCTCCAGGGGAAAACGCTGAATTACTCTCCCCTTTATCCTCCTCCGGGTGGGAGGGCAGGATGACCTCGAAACCTGGCTCTACCCCAGCAAAAAATGAGGGAAATGCCCAGAAACACAAAAAGCAGAGCAATGCCTTCGAGGAGCGACCTGCGCGGATAGACGGGCTGGCTGCGTGGGTCCCACGGGGGCTCCTCCCCACCCTCCCGGACCCCACAGCTCCCGCAGCTGAGAGACCCACGGCCGGTCCCACAGCCCCTGTGTTCTGCAAGGAGGACAGAGTCTGCGCTGCCGCACGCCTCGCCGCAAAGCCGCCCTTGGGCGCAACATCTCTCCTTGCTCCAGAGCAGCTGCACAGCGCCGTGCTGTTTGGGAAACTGCAGGACCGAGGGACCCAGCCCTCTGCGCCCCGCCACGGGCTGCTGCCGGGGGACGCACCGGGGGTTCAGGGCCCCGCAGACCCCCTGCCTGCTTCGGGCCGCGCGCAGGGGACGGTGACGGCGTGGGGGCTCCCCTCCGCGTGGAGCAGCGGCCGGTCCCTGGGCATGCATTGCTGCGGGGCGGGGGCCAGCACCGTGCAGGGGCACCCGCGGGAGGAGGATTTGGGGCGCAGAGAGGCGCGGCCCGCAGCCTGCCCCAGGCCAGCACGGGGGCTCTCACCAAAGGCTTTCCCTTGGCCTCGTGGCAGCACATGCAGAGCTTGTTTAAATCCAACCCAGCAGAGCAAATAAGAGCCTCAGCTGACTGCGGTGCGCCGGGGAGCCAGCAATAGTCACCCCGTGTGCTGCACACCGTGGGGGGCCTCTCCTCCCTCCCCAGGGGTCCTGCAGGGCTCCGCTCCTCCCAGAACCAAAGCAGGCAGGCAGAAGCAGGCAGGGAGAAGCAGGCAGGGAGAAGCAGGCAGGGCGAGGGGAGCTGGGGGCCCTGCCCCATGTGCAAACAGCCACGGCCGCGTGCTGCCTGCGCAGGGTGCTCCCGGGCTGCTGGCAGGGAGGGCTTGGCTCGGGCACCGGGGCTGGCACAACCCATTTTTATTTTAAATGCATCTGCAGGGACGAGTAAGAAAAACCAAGCGCAAGGGCTGGGTCGTGTTTGGGACAGGCCCCTCGCGCGGGAAGGCTGGGGAAGCGCTGCGGGTGGCAGAGCGTCTGCACGCCCAGCAAACGGGCGCGCGGGGCCGCAGGACAAAGGTTCTGGGTTGGTTTACGCTGATGTCTGTTCGAAATTGCTGGTGGCGGGAGGGAGAGCTGCAGGACAGATGCGTGGCAGAGCTGAGTTTAGGGTAGTGAGTTTTTTCTAACCCATTAAGTTGGTGACTTCTTGGGGGCCGGGGTTTGCAGCCCTCTCAGAGTACCCAGGGATGAGCCAGCTGCGATATCATTATAGCTAAAGATGCAGCGAAGTGTCTTTTTTTTTATAATAGCCTGATATGGTAGAAATTTCCCTTTTCTGGATTGCTGCATTTCTGTGTCAGCCCAGAAGTACTTCTGCTTACACGAGTGCCTGGAGGCGGTGGACGTGCCTGGGGTTCCTCTGGGCCCTGGGAAGGACCATCCCGTGCTTCAGGGCAGATCGGCGGGGTGCCGTGCAGCGGTGCCATGAGGCTGGGGGGTCTGCCGCTGCGGCGGGGAGCTTGGCCGAGCTGCTGGCTTGCAGATCTCACTCCTGCTCCTTGCTTTCCTGCAGATGCCAGGTGGGAAGCTGTGTCTTCCTTAGCTGCGTGCCTTGGCTGTGTCCCAAAATACCCATACGCTTGTTCCCTGCCCTGCATTGTGCTCCATAAAGCAAAAGGGCCCTTTTTATTTGTGCGACAGCTGAAATCTGGGCTCCTCGGAGCGGCTGTACCCAGCCCGCAGCCGGTGGAGGGGAAGGAGAGGCTGAGCCACTGGCCGGGGAGCAAGGCGAGCGGGCAGGCTGAGGATGCCGAGGGCAAGCGCTGCCTCTCCGCAGCCCCAGCGCCGGGCAAGAGGCGGCTGGGGGTGACTCAGAGCAGTCTCGCCTGCTCCTGCTTCGCAGCTCGCCCCGCTGTGTCCCTGCGAAGCTGCCGCCTCAGCAGCCCGGCCCAGCTCTCCCATGGCCGCCCTCCACACCCTGCAGCCCGTCCAACTCGGAGCCGGGCACACAAACAGGACGGGCTGGTTTTCGGCACAGAGTCGGGCTTGGTGCTGGCAGGGCTTGGAGGCAGTGCTGCTGAGCACAGCTTCATCCCCACGGCTGCTTCTCCAGCCGGACTGGGAGCAGCCAAAGCTCTCCCGAACAGCCTCGGCAGCAGTGTCAGCATGGAGCACATTAATAGTTGTACCCCAGGGGTTTTCAGTGCCCTACGGACAGTGTCGGTCCAGATTTTGACTGTCCGTCTGTTCTGGATATGTGGCAGCGACTCAGCTTGC
This sequence comes from Mycteria americana, assembly GCF_035582795.1. Lineage (NCBI taxonomy): Eukaryota > Metazoa > Chordata > Aves > Ciconiiformes > Ciconiidae > Mycteria > Mycteria americana. The sequence goes on along the minus strand of NC_134371.1, from coordinate 68,744,088 downwards.
TGCAAAGACGCGTTCCGCTTGCACAGTGCGGCTCCGGATTCGAACTTTGGCCAAACCTGATACCTGTTATCTCAGGTGTCCAGGCTCCTGCGCGCCTTTGATGTGCGCGAGAATCCCAGCCATCACTGGTGTCCCCAAATGCCTCTCAGGGCTGGTGCAACCCCACGGGCACCTGAACCCCCAGCACCAGGCTGTGGCTGTGGGCCAGCGTCAGCAGCGAGCCCGGTGCAGGAGGCTGAGCTACCCCGTCGAAGGCAACAGGGAAGGTGCGGAGGAAACGTAACTCCTGACACTGGACCTGCTGCTGAAAGCGCAGGAATGTGCAACCATGGGCTGCCCCACGCTCGGCTGCAATCGTGGTTTAACGTATTCCCCTTCCTGCTGGCCACGGGGCTGCGGCGTGAAGCCAGCCAGCCTAAAAAAAAATAACACGAGGGGGGGGAAAAAAACAGCATCTTTGCTTTTTTCCAGCCAGATCAGGGCCCTGATCCAGCTGCCGGTGCAGCCCCACAGGCGGTGTGCCGGCACAGCAGCGGCGACGGCAGCGCGTGGGAGGCGGCAGCAGGCAGAAAGCGGCCGTGTCAGCTGCAGCCGAGGTGGGAACCTGCCCATAGAAGCAGGAGGCAGTTTTAGCTAGCAGGAAGGAGCAGTTTTCTGCCCAGACAGTTACCGGCTGGCCCAGCGAGTTTCATTTTGGCATGGCTCAGTCTTCCCAGCGCTGCTGCGCACGGCCGTCGTTGGCCGTTTGGCTAAGGCACCTTCGTTTTGTCCCCCCTCTAATGTCCCCCAGTAATAACCCTGAGGAGAGCTGCCGTGGATGCTGGCGGCGGCAGCCAGAGCGGCTTGGCGAGGGCTGCAAGCGCGGGGACGCCCGGGCAGGACCATTGCTAACTGCATTATTGAGCCCGTGGCGGTGGCTCCCTTTGGTCCCACAGCGCCCGGACACCGGCGTCCCTGCGCTCTGCTGAGCCTTTTAGGAAGGGGAAACGTTTTTTCTCCTCTTTTCCTTCTCTGCCTTTTCAGATGAGGAAGACAGCAAAGCCCCTTCTCCTCTGGGGTTGGTCCCAAGGGAGCTGTTTGATCGCGGCAGCCAAGGTGGCTCCTGCGTTTCCCAGCCCCTCCTGGCACCCCCCTTCCGCAGCACCAGGGCCTTGGGAACCCCGGGGAAGGGGTGGGTAGAGGAGGGCTCGTAGAAATAAACCCCACAGAGGCAATAAAAGCAGTGTTTGGTGTACCTGACCTTCTGCTTTGTAAACTTCCAGTGCTGGTTTTCTAGGCTAAAAATACCTTTTACCTTGACTGCTGTTAAGGAAGAGCACTTGCTTGGCAGGTTGTTTAGGATTCAGGGGAAGAAAGTTCAGGCAAAGCTCAATTAGTCTGGCTTAATTTACAAGCAAAGTTCTGTGTCTGCATGATTCATTTCACTTGTCTGTTGCACATTTTAATGCACAGAGCAGTACTGGGCTTTTTTATTTTTCAATGCACGTACTTAATGTAGAAGCACTGTCGTTATTCACATATTTACAGCCCTCCTCATAATGAAACTGCTGGTTTTTTCTGCTACGAAGAAAAAATCTGGTGCTGTGCCGAAATGAGCAGAATATGTGGGAGGATAAAGCTGTGTGGTGCAGATCATGTATCTTCCCGTGAGCTCTGCCTGACTTCTTCTGGTCATTCCTGCTGTCCTTCTGTCCAGCGCTGCTTAATTCTGGGAGTTCTCCTCATAAGGGATCCACGCACCACGAATGCGCTGGTGCAAACAGCTCCGTAACAAGCGCTCTGCGTTCTTGCTACCTGCTGTATTCACTGCGATGAGCAAGCACCGGCAAGCATTAGGTACCGCTTAGCTAACGCAATGTACTTTATTATTATATTAGTAATGCAATAATAATTAGTAATGCAAAAATATCATTATTAGTAATGCAATGTAATGCAAAGTAATTGCAAAAGTTACAGTTTTAGGTAGTCTGCTTGCTGTCTTCCACTGACTGTCTGCTACTTCAGACTCCCCAGCACTGATATGTTTTGCTTATAAAAAGTGCCAGGAATAGGTCATCATCTGTCACACTTCACTCTGAGCTGTCTCTGCTAAAGCCATGCGATGGCTGTCGAGCATCTCGGTTTGAATGGTCGCTATCTTCATGCAGCAAATCGCAAATCCAATGAAAACAATTGCCAGAACAAACCGAACAAGAAGTTGCTAAGTTTCTCTGTGGCATACAATGATTACGTGATACCTGTAGTTTTTCTTACTGGTTGAAGTCATGGCCATACTTGACTTTATTCAGAAGCAAACATAATATTTTCTGTACAATAAATCACTGTATTTTGTATGGCCCAGGAAAAGATCCACCTCAAAAAAACCCCAAGCAACCTCCTCCTTGTCCGTATATTGTACATGCCGACAGCAAAGTAACACATGCACCTGGAGAAAACCGGCAAAACAGATTTATAAAGGTTCTTAAGTTACAAATTAGGAAAAAACATGCCTTGGGAATGGAGCAAGGACCCAAACGAATGCTTCTCCCCCTGCCCTCAACTTGCTGCATTTCCTATTCTTGCTTAATAAGCAGGCAGCCGACAGCTGTTGGCAAAGCTTGAAAATAGCAGAAGAGTGTAGCGTGTCAGAAAGCACTCCGTGCCTCTTTTGGTAAGCAGTGCAGGAGCGGCTCCTTAGGTAGGTTATCTATAGGCTGGCTTCGGCCAAGGAGCGTTGCACGTCCCAGCCATAAATAGCACCGGCAATCCACTTCTTTGGGTGGTGGAAATGTTGGTTTTCCTCCAGTGCGAAACGGTAACACAAGTGTCTGCTGTGCAGCAGAACTGCATCAGCCTGCCCAGTCTTTGGTGCCAGCTCCTGGAAGTCTTCTGTGCGTGTTTGAATTACCCCCATGCTGTCTTCTAGCGTCTAACGACTGCATCAGCAAGCAGCGTTAACGAGATGACTGTCCTGAGACCGACGTGTGGGGTTTCAGTGATTTGGAAGCCATAATGTAAAAGTTACATCCTTGATTAGAAGCAGAAGTGCCGAGTTAATAGTCCTTGGCTATTTAATTCCCTTCTGCGGTTCAGACCTTCAGGATCGATTGCAGTTCAGCATCGCTGAGCGTGCATGAACATTTCTCTGGCAGGAAATTTTGCCAACATTTGGAGAGCAGCAAAGCCGCAGACCCTGCCATCTGTCCTTCCCTCGGCCGGCCGCAGTGCAAGCTCTGTCCTTATCCAGCACGGGCCAGGGCGTGAGGAGGTGCGATGCCCCCGTGCAGCAGCCGCGCTAGCCAGGAGCCGGGGCACGCGCTGCCCCAGCACAACGGAGAGCTTTGTCAGTAAACCGCATCCGTGGCCAGCAGCCTGCGGTGTGAACAGAAGTTGGGGCCGTTTCTCCCTGAAGCGGTGCACGGGAGGGCTTGGCTGCGGCTGGCTGTGGTTCTCCTGAGCTGCCCTGCGTGGTGGCCGGGATGCTGCCCCTGCCAGCCACGCTGGAAAGCAGACACCAGCCTCGCTTGTCTGCAGTATCTCAGCCCAAACCAAATTGTGAAAGATGTTTTGTTCGCTGAGCACTTTTTTCCCTGGCCCTTCCTACCCGTGGCTCTGTCCACAAACGCGGTCCCAGTAGAAGACGCGTTTTGGCCAAGCTTCCTAAGGAAGCAATGCACGTGCAAAGCTCGTGCCTCAGCCATCCCCCCAGTCACCTTTCAATTTGTTGGCCAGCGTCGAGCAGATTTAAGAGAGCAACAACGACTAGAAAGGCCTTATCTTCTTGTAAGCCCTGTGAAAGGAGGCAGCTGGGTGCAGGGCAGCGACTCAGCTAATGCTCCTCCAGAAGGCAAGCAAGGTATCTGGAGGAGCAATGTTCCAGAAGGAAAATAAGGTCTCTAGAGGAGCGATGCTCCTCCAGACTCTGCAAGGTATCCATGAACATGGTGGGACCCACCTGGAGCTCCCCAGGTGTAGGAAGCCAGGCTTTTCAGCTCTGCTGCTCGTGAAGTCATTGGTTGGACTTGAACATTTTCTCCTCTTTTCCCCCGAGAGAACAGCAGGCTGCAGTCCTGCCGAGGAGCGGGCTGGAGGAAAGGGCTGGCATGTCCACATTCAGGTTGGGATTCCTGCAAGGCAGCGCCTGTCGAGTGAGAGAAAAGTTATCAATTTGAACGTGCCAATTAATGAGTTTGCTTTTCAAATAAGGCTTAAACCCAGGTAACTTCTCCTGTCCTGACCGTGCTGGTCCTTCACGTGACAGGGGGAAGTACGATGCTCGCGTGGGTACAGCGCTAGGACTCTCCCTCGGTGCAAAGGCTCCCCGTTAGTTTAAAAATTTTAAAACCCCTTTTTTAATGTTATGGATTGAACTGTTGTCTTATGGCCAGACGTGCCTGAAAACTGTGAATTATATTCAGCGGACAACATTGTCATTTGGACTTTTGAGCTGTGTGGCTAATTGCCGGGCCTCTTTATTGCAAACACCAACGTGCAAGCAGGCGGTGCGTGCCAAAGCGTGCGGTGGTCCCGGGAAGAGCCGGAGCTTCCTACCATGCACCCTGCAACTCCCGTTTCTTGCTACACAGAAAGGATAAGTCAGGTTGTTGGTGATTGTATTCACGTAATGATCAATTTCCCAGTTTATATTAAAATATTTTGAATCTGTTTTGTGTGTGTTTAATTCCAGGCGTGACCCAAAACCTATCATGCCATGTCTGCACTTGGAAAATTTTGGAATACTGAGGTACGTCAGCTTACAGTGGAGCACAGGGGAGTTGAATATGCACAATCCTTGCGAAAGCAACAAAAGAGAGATGCTCTGACTTCCCTTTGAGTGAAAAATCCCGACCCCCAAAGACAGGCAACTGAGAAGTCCATTTCTGCGAGCAAATGCCCTCTTATAAACAAGATTAACCATCCACGCCATCTGGCAAGCAGTGCTCCAGCGCTCCAAGTGAGAAACATTTGTATTTTGTTCATAAAATGCATGTGATGCAACGTAGCCTCGGTGCGTGTGATGGGCCAGGAGGCTGAAATGGGTTCAAGGCTTTTCCTGCAAACATCTGCCATGTAAATACAAAGAGTTTTAATTATGTGTTGCTTGGTGACATTTGATTAATGCCAAAAGCAAAGGGCTTGCTTGAGGAAAATATTTGGAGTTCTGAGGATATAATTTCTGGCGATGACTTAACAATATCCCGAGAACGGGGTGAGCTTCTCGCGTGAGCGCTGCAGTGCTTCAACCCCCCTCAGACCTAGCAGTGGTGCTGCGGGAGGGGCTTCCTCAAAGGCCTCCCAAAAGCAGAACAGGGGTGGCTGTGGTCTGCAAGGAAAGCTGATGAAGAACAACAAATGCAAGCAAAATAATTTTCTAATCTAATCTAGAAGAAACTAAAGCGTGGACTTCCTTTTCAAAACCAGTCGGTTTGTGGAGTCTCCAGTTGATGAGCAATGCACATGGAAGAACTGAACAAATGTAATGAAATTAATTTCTAAAGCAAGTATTTAAAGTGGTCTAACTTCTCTGAGTAGGCAAGGCAAATATTAGAAGTATTATCCTTGCTGAGGATAAACTTAATTATACTGCCAGCTACCAAAAGGTTCTGACAACTTATTTAAAGATATAAGCTATGAGCATAGGAAATAGTGTTTTTGAAGGACATGTCAAATCTGTGCCAGTTAAATATGGTTTAATCTCTCGATATAATTCCCACCGGCTATAAATAGAACTGTAAAGGCTAATTGATACTACAAATATTTACTGTCTTCACCTGATATTGTCTTCTAATTGTGTATATTTGCTAATCAGTTGAGTATAAATGTTAATGAAAGTAGGAAATTTTATTACACGTCGAAGACGAAGGAAAATCTGCAAGGTTTTGAAACAGTAACTTTTATTGGTGACAGCAGCAACTCAAACTGCTGTTACCGAAGTTGCCTTCAATGACACACACGTTTATCTCAGTGTCATGCTTTAAAAAGCAATTTAATGCTAGTGAGAAGCGTCAGATTCACAGGTTTTGAATGCAAAACTGCTCTGTATCCTCAGCAGGGCAACGTGTCCCTGCGTTAATCTCTCGACAGAAGGACTGTGTCCACGCTCCCGCTTGCCCAGCCTCCGTATGCGGGGTACTTCGAGCACTCATGAGAACGATCTTCACCACCACTGTGTAAGAACAATTTTGCTTTTGAATCAAACACCGTGGCACTGACACCTTTCTAACCTTCAACGCACAACTGACAGGGTGTTTCTCCCCGAGTCCGCGCTGGATCTGATGGCGGGTCCAGTGACAGCCATCGCACGGGACAAACCCTGCGGAGTCTGAGCGCAGCGCCGGCTACACGTGGCTGTCCCACGGCTGCGTGCGAAGGTCTGGGCTGGGAAACCCAACATGTCTGTCTGTGATTCCATGCTCTTCAGATGTTTTTTAACCTGTTTTTATAAGGCAACAAGACGGTGAAGAAGGACAGAGTGAGATATTCTGTAGTTTCATGTATTAGTGCATTTACATGCGAGTATGAAAGCGTACATTGGTGACCGGGTCATGCTTTCACTCAGGCGTATCAGTATGCTCTTAAAGTGTCTTAACAGCTAATTAAAAACCGTCACTTTGTTGCAGCCAGCCTGCCTTATTCAATCCTTAAACAGGCTCTACGTAGACACAGGTGGTTTGTTGCGCTTTAACGGCGGAATTTGTTAAAAAGAAGCCTATGGATTTTTTCCACTGTTTTTTTTTCCTCAACAGATCCCTGAGCTGGCCAGTTTCTCCACCGAAGGAGAACCGTTCCGAGCGGTTCTCGGGCTGTTCCGAGCAGGCCGTGACCCACGCCCTGACAGGACGCGTGCCACAGGCAAGGCGCCCGGCTCCTGAGGAGAGCGGGCTGGAACCGGGGCGAATGGCGCCTGCCGCCAGACACACACGCCTAGAGTTAAGAAAGAGGCTTAAAAAAGAGGCTCATCGCGTCAGGACTGATGTCACCGCTGCCGCCAAACCCTTTCCAGGGCTCTGGGCACCCCCGCCTGACCGGAGTCGAGGCCGGCCCCGGGCCCCCTCAGGCGGCCGCCGGGGTGCGTGAGGGGCCGCCGGGCCCACCCGCGTCGAGCGGGCCCACCGCCTCTCGCGGCCCGGCCCCGCCCGGGGCGACGGCGATGGCGACGGCGATGGCGACAGCGATGGCGATGGCGGCGTCGGGAGGCCCCGCGCCCCCGCCCCGCCCGCCGCGGCGGCCCTACACAATGGCGGAGCGGGGCATGCCGGGAGCTGTAGTTCGACGGGCGGGCGCGGGCGGCGGCGGGCGCGGGCCGCCTGCCACTCCCGTCGTGCCCCGCGCGGGGTGAGGTGCCCGGATGTGCCCGGCGCCGGAAGAGAAGCGGGTCTCTTCGGAGCCGGCCATCTTGTGCGGCAGCGAGCAGGGCGCGGGGGCCCGGCAGCATCGGAGGAGGATCCCGCCGACGGGGGCCCATCATGCCCGGACACCTGCAGGAGGGCTTCGGCTGCGTCGTCACCAACCGCTTCGACCAGCTCTTTGATGACGAGTCCGACCCCTTCGAGGTGCTGCGGGCGGCCGAGACCCGGAGGAAAGAGAGCGGCGGCGGCGGCGGGAGCCAGGGGGGCGGCGGGGCCCGCGGCGGCCCGGCGGGCGCCCAGACCAACTCCTCCGGCGGGGCCGGCGGCGGCGGCCCGGGCCAGGCGGGCGGCGGCCCCGGCAGCGCGGCCAAGCAGCTGCGCAGGGAGTCCCAGAAGGAGCGCAAGAACCCGCTGCCCCCCTTCGCCGCCTCCGCCGGGGGCGCCGGCGACCGCCGGGAGGAGGGCAGCGGCCAGCCCGGCGCGCCGCTGCGGAAGGAGGGTGAGCGGGGCCGCGGGGGGCTGCGGCGGGGGAGGGAGCCGGGCGCCGCGGCGCTGCCGGGCCCGGCCCCGCCGAGGGGCCGCCCCTCGCCCCGCGGGGGCCGCGTCCCGCCGCGCACAAAGGAGGCGGCGGCGGCGGGAAGGCGCCGGAGCGCGGCGCGGCGGGCCCCGGGCAGGGCCGAGCCCTCGGCTGCGGCGGCAGCCCCGTGCCCGCGGCGGCGGCCTCGTACCCACGTGCGGGAGCGCATGGCGGGGCCAGCGGGCCGCGGGCGGCCGCCCGCCCGGGGCACCTGCGTCGCGGGGGCCGCCCGGCTGCAGGGCCCGTTAGCGGCGGCGCCGGGGCTCCGGGAGGGGGGGCGGCGGCGGTGGTGCAAACCGTGCTGCCCGGCCGCACGTGGCCGCGGGCGGTGTGTCCCCAGGGCCCGGCCCGCTCAAAATGGAGGTGTGCGTGGGGTGCCCGGGTGCTGCCTGTGTGCCGAAACGTCTGTTCTCGCGTGGCGGGGCAGGGAGGAGGGCGGGCTGCCTGCCGAGAAGGGTAACGTGAAATAGAAAATCCCAACGACGCATCCTAAACTTAACCTGTGTTTCGGGTGGCCTGACGTATTTGACAGGCTGTCTGGTGGTCCCTGGGCTCTCCAGAAGTCACTTGGGTCGTTTTTCTAGGGACGGTGCTGAGAGGAATCATGTATGTATTTTAATAATAGGTTGCGTGAATTCTCAGCCGTGTTTGTGTAAATATCTTATGATTTTCCCCACACGGGAAACTTTGGGGGGAAAAAAAAGAAATCAAAGTTTAAATGGGTTAAATGAATATGCTGTGGGCAAAGTAATTAGCAGGACACAGCTCTGCATGAAGAGGGGTGGAGGTTGCACACACGTGTTGTCCCGTGGCCGGCAGTTGCACTGCGCACAGACTTCAGTGCACGTCAAATCGGTCAGAACTCCGATTAAATTGGAATCCTTGAAATGTAGCAAAGTGTGGTGACAGCAGTCGATGTGTGGGTGAGGCAATAACTTGCTAACTGCAGCTTAACTCCAAGTGATCTTTTCAGAAACGCGGCTAGTTCAGAAGAGCACAGTGCCACATGAAAGCATACTTTAGCGTTTACTGCAGTGCATGTTGCAAAATGATTCTCCACCAGCTTTTACGCTTTTTAAGAAAGAAAAAAGTTCTAATATATTAGTTGTTTTAGAAAGTGGGCCTCCCAAATGTTATTTGAAAACACCTTGTGACAAGCTTTGCTTATGGATCTTTTGTACTTTAAAGCTTGAGATTTGTTTTTCCCTGTGAAGAGTGCAATAATGTGTCCCGAGTGGCAATTTACTAAGCCAATGTCCTCTGGAAATATTAGTCAGATACAGAATTATGGTGTTGTCCCACATGAGGTACACCTGTAACATGGGCAGTGGTCTTTGGCCAAGACAAGAGAACGCAGAGGGTTTTTGGTAGGGCTAGCAGTCTGTGTTTACCTCCCAGTTTTCACATTCGTTTTCAAGAACAAGCACTACTTTGCTATGAAAAAAAGTATTTCGTGGCTTATTATAGTAGTGAAACAGAGAAAGTCAGGCCTGCTTTTGTAGCAGTGTGTATGGAGCGTTGTAGTAAACAAAGTGACTTTGCAGTCTGAAAATTTCTATTTTTTGTGTGGGACAGTAGCGCTAACATTATAAAGGCGTTGGGTGCCATGGTATCGCTGTGTGAATGTATTGCCATTTAAAACTATTCGACTACGCTGTAAAGGTGCAGATTATTTGACTGGTGAATTACCAGTTCAAAGCTTTGTGATACTATGAAAAAGAAATAACTTGTATTTTTGGTTAGGCTTCACCAGGAACCGGGTTTTTCTGAGCGCAGGGTGTTGAACTCGAAATTCAAACGATGTCGATTATTCATTCCAGTTCTGCAGCATACCTCCTATGTGACACTGGCCTGTTTGCTTTCCTTGCTGAGCTTTTCTCTTAAAATGAAATGGTTGTCCTTAGCTTGAGAGTCCTTTTCAAAGTAAATGTTAGTGAGTTTAACCCCTGTGTTTCCTCGGGGAGTGAGGATTACTTAGCAAGCAATATATGTCATGCAAACTTCATGTTAAGTACAGCTTGTAAGGTGAGAGAGACATTGTTCATTTGGGTGTGTTGGCTTGGATATCGTTACAACTGTAACTTCTTTAGCCCCACCCAAATATGACATTGCTTGTTAGGCAGGAGCTTACTGCTTTCCAAAAAAAAAATTTAAAATTGGCAGCTTTTAATTTAAAAAATAGTTCACAATTCTTAAGCCAGCCTTGGTGGTTTGCTTAGTGTTTTTTCCCTAAACATTTGGGCAAGAAAATAGTATAACAAACAAGAGATGTGTTTGGCCAGATCTTTCTGAAGAAGAGTAAACGGGCCTTTCAGATGAGTGGAAAAAACCCCTGTCTTTAAAATCCTTCTGTTCAGGTGTCTTGGTGAAGAAGATAATGCCCATGGGGAGTTATTATTTAAAAAAAAAAAAACAAACCAAACAAACAAACACCCCCCCCCCCAAACCCCAAAAAAACAACTTTCAGAAGGCAGAGAGAGGGAGGGAAGGACGCTAGCCAGTTCAGTGGCACAGTGTATTCTTAAGCTATTTTAAGTAAGTGCACAACGAGGTGAGTCTTTGTCAGGAAGCATGTACTGGACTGCGAGGATTGGTGTAGATGAACACGTCGTTTAGTCACTGACCAGTACCTACTGTCCTGGGCTGCCTGCTCATCGGGATGCAAGTGACACCTGTCTGGGTAAGGGTGGCCCTTGTGGGAGAGCACACCCTGCCCCGGGCCCTACTGCTGGCCAAAAAAGTTCCCGAGAAGAGCGTGGTGGGATGAAGCAGGGTGGCTGTCATAGGGGCTTGGGTCCAGCGTGGCGGCGCTGACATTGTTTTGGTGCGCATCAAAATAAAGACCACTTGTTTTACCTGAAAAGCACCTTTCAGAGAAAACAAAAAAATCTTGCTTACCTTGATTCTTCTTTGAAAGTTGACACTATCATTTTAACACGGATTACTAATGTATTGTGTGCTCTGACAGGTTTTGTTTCCTACAATATTGTAAGAGTGTACACTTGTACAAAATACAATTTGATTGAAATGCTGCATAAAAATGTGAATAAGAAGAGTCAAATGATCTACAGTGACTTTTTTATAAAGGTATAGTTTCTCAGATTATCTAGTCATAGGGCTAGAAGAAAAACTTCAGTTCCAGCTTACCTTCAATATTGTTTTATGGTGTTAGAGTCAGTATCTCTCCCAGAGCAGCTCCACATTCCGTTGATGTGTTTCACCTAATGTTTCAGGGATAAGACGTATTGGCAGGAGGCCTGATCAGCAGCAGCAGCAGCAACAGCAGGGTGAAGGCAAGCCTATTGACAGGAGACCGGAGAGACGACCTCCTCGTGAACGCCGCTTTGACAAACCTGCTGATGAGAAAGGCGAAGGAGGAGAATTTTCTGTTGATAAGTAAGAATTTTGTCTTGCCTGATAGGAAGTTTTGATAGGAAGGGGCTGTTGTGCCTTTTGCTACTAAGTTAAAAAAAAAAAAAAAAGGCAGATTGAATCAACATTAAATTGATTGAATTAAATTTTTGTCAGTCCCAAGAAAAGTATATGTCATGCAGAATGTAACACTTTTCTTTCCTTTTCCATGATTTTGTTTACAAACTTGGCTCAAGTTATAGACCAGGAGCGATCGAACATGAACAGTTCCATTGGTTTAACTGAAAATATGGCTTAAATCAGTAAGATATTCACCATATCTCTCTAAATCTGTAGCAGATGGGTCAGGAGAGGAGCTCAAGGATAGCTGTTGCCTGCAGGATGAGATTTGTTTGCTGTTACAGCTGTTGCTTAAATCCGTACAGCTGACTTCAAGGCAATAAAAGTTAGTCCATGTAGGTGTTTATACCTTGGCTGCAGTGACTTCAGATCTGGAATTGGTGAAGCCATCTTATGTCTTTTAAAGTCTCTCGAGTATCATGTGGCATCCAGAATTCAAATGTTCTGAAAGTAATGTTCAAATATTAAAATTTGAGTAGCCAAAGTTAAAATCCTTTTAAAAATAAGTTGGGTGAATGTGAGTTAAATTGAAATTGTAGTATTGGCTAGGGATGTAACACAACACAAACACTGAATTTTGGAATTTAGTGCCAGAAATGCCAATGAACGGTAATCCGTCTGAGTATTTGTTTCCAGATTCTAAAATGCAGACATTATATGTTAGGGTTTCTTCAATATAATAATATGACATTGAAATTAGAGCCTCGACACAGTTACAAACAGTAATTATCAAAGGAAAAGTAAGCAAACAAAATTCTCAAACGAGAAAAAGAAAACCTTGAGCCATGCTGTAAATTTTTGGAGGGGAGATATTCAAGTTTGACTGTTCCATGCCAGACCCATTCTTGACCGACCTATGCGTGGACGTGGTGGACTTGGAAGAGGACGTGGCCGTGGCCGTGGAATGGGCAGAGGAGATGGGTTTGACTCTCGTGGCAAACGTGAATTTGACAGACATAGTGGCAGCGATAGATCGTAAGCCTTTAACTTTTTTTTATTGTGGGGGGTTTTTTTGGTGACTATTCTTTACAATTAAAAGACATTTTAAAATTTGCCTTTGAATTTCTGTATCTGGACACTATAATGTTAACTCAGTTTTGTTAGTTCTGTTTCACATTCACATTTCAGCGGCCTAAAGCATGAGGACAAGCGTGGTGGCAGTGGATCACACAACTGGGGAACCGTCAAAGACGAGCTAACGTTAGTAATCTGTAATTGCTCAGAAAACTATTAGCAGAATATTAATAAATCCTAATTCTTACAGCTTGCAAAATGTAAAGATTTAGCTGTCTTTTCTGCCTTTGATTTTGATAATTTTTGCTATACTATTAAAGCAGCCTTCTCAGAATTTAGAAAACTAGTGATTTCTTGTAACATAGAGATGGCTTCACTGTTAAAACCAGAATTTTGGGGAAGTTTGGAATGGGGGGTGCTGTGCTGGTTTTTGAACAATTTTTTTACTAAAAATGAAACAATTTAATTTTAACAGTTTTGATAGGTTAAGCATGCTTTTTTACAAGTGGTACATTGAAAACAGTATTTTTAATACCCAAATCCATTTTGTGTCTCAAGGTATAGCAGGAGGCTTTCAGAATGGGTACTAGTAAGCGTTGTGTTGGTGAAAACCATTGGGAAGGTGGAAAGCATAGAATTTAAAAGGCACAGACAGCACCAATTCTTAATGAAATAGTTATTTTTAAAGAAGAGTAGGTTGGGTAAATCCATTACGAAAGTCAGTCATTAATCTTACCTAGCTTTAACAGGGATGAACTTTTAAAAAACAAACCTCCAAACATTATGTAATTGCAGTGAATTGGATCAGTCAGCTGTAACTGAGGAAACGCCAGAGGGAGAGGAACATCCACCTGCTGATTCTGAAAATAAGTGAGTACCACCCCTCTTAATGTTCTTTGATTGCTTCAGAGGTGGTATTACTTTGCCTTGAACCTCTGATACTTATTCCTGCTTGTGTTTTGCCAAACTCTGATTATATTTTCTTCAGTAGATAGGAAGTTATCCACAGTGCTGCTGAAAGACTGTCTCTTTAAAAACTGCATGTATAAAAATTGTTATCTTGAAACTGTTCATTAGTGTCATGCAGGCTCTTAGGTCACTTGCAGATTTGGTTATTAATAATCAGTTCTAATACGCTTAGGGTCTCGGGATTGCAACTCCTAAGTACCAAATCTAGAAGCATCTGTGCTTATTACTAGGTAGAACCGCCAAGCAAAAGGGATAAAAATGTTCTGCCAGTGGAAGGCAACTTTTTTTTTTAAACTTAATTTTTCAAAACAAGTGTTGAGACTGTGACTAGCATGTAGAAGAAAGGTTGTATCTCTTTCATTCTCCGGCTTCTGTGTATGCAAGCAATTTTCAAAGAAGTTAACTTGATTGCTTCACCTTTCACTTGGACACTGTTACAGAAGAAACCGGTGACTTGGGTGAATGAAATAAAGTAACTAGAGAAGCAGAATGAGCAGTAGTGATACTTCAGTTGATGTAAAAACGTGATACAAATTTCTATGGTAGCGTAGTACAATAAAAGGTTTTATTTCAATGAGGAATGTGCTTTATGGTGAATTTGAAAGACAATGGCAAACAGATAGAATTTTGAAAGAACTTGTTTGCCCAAGAGTTCTAATGTGGAGTTTGCTATAGCTTGATTTCCCCATCAATAACTTTGGTTAGTGCTAGAGGTACAATTACTGTGTAGAGAATAAGAAATTGATTTAGTTTAACTAAAAAAAGACTAAATGCTATTACTTCTCTAAGGTTGTGGTGGTCCAAGGTTAAGGTTGTCTTTGTATACAGAAGTAGTATGAGAATTTTTAAGGAATTACAGCTTGAGCATTGGTCAGGAAATGCAAGCTAGCTAGTCCTTAAAAAAAATTATATGTATTGGAAATCTGGATATATTAAATTTGTGGTGTCTGCAGTATTTCCTGGATTCTTATTAGTAGCAGTGTCCTGGTTCTTGACCAGATACAGACCCATCCATGCGCAGATCAGTTATCTGCGAAATTCTGCAGGCTATTTGTATGTTTTTTTTCTTCTTCCTCAAATCTGCAGAAAATGTGCACTCAGTTTCAAGCATACCACATCTGTTGTAATCTATCCATTATCTTTATAGAAAAGCATCTTTACACGGGTTAGTTTGCAAGTTGGCTAGTTTGATGTGGACCTCTAACCTAAATGCTTCAGCAGAACTGTAGGACGTTTTACTGCAGTAAAATATGCAGAATGCCAAGGGGTCATATCTTTGCCTTGAACAAAAAAAATGCTTCTGAATATATACCACGTCAAAAATAATTCTGTCCTCCAGAATGAGGAAAAATTGAAATACAGTAATTTTGGCGTAAAACCTCTGCATTATTACATCAAAAGTAATGGCTCCAAAATGAAGATCTTTTCTCTTGAGGCTTTCATGATCTTTTTGCTGCGCATACATGGCACTAGTTTTCTATAAATCAGAAATTTAGTTGCGTAAACACACTGAAGAATGACTGGAGGATTGATTGCCTCTGTAGTTGGAATATGATCTGTTATTGAGCATAGCGGTTGTGTGTTTTACTTAAAAATAGCTCTTTGGCAGAAGGTAGAGGCACCAGAGATTTACAATGAGGTGAGATATCACATAAGTATCTAAGTTGTATGCTGTTGTTTTTTCAAGTTAGCCGAAAGTAAAAATTCTTTCAGTTAGCTGGGAAATTAATAATTGTCTTTGGTTCAGTAAAGGAAGCAGACTATCCAAAGCTGATTAAATTCTGGTTTTTAAAAAACTAACAAGTGCTCTCTCAGTGCCTTATCTCTCTCCTGAAGGTTCAAGTTATCTCAAAAGGGGGAGGGGGGGGGGGGGGGGGGGGCTCCAAACAAGTCCATTGCAGAAGTTAGGCTTTCATATTTGTAAAGAAAATTGTCATTAAGGTGGAGAATAGATGGCATGGTCAGTGTTAATTTTAACATTTTGCTGTGCTGTGCTCACCATTTGGTTGCTTAAAGGTGTCTGGCTGTGATTTTTTTTTTTTTTTGGCACTCTGGCTAAAGGAGATGAGTTCTCATGTGTGCTGTCTGAGTGGTGGAAGTGAGGGCTTTTTATATACGCCTCTTAACTGCTAAATACTCAACAAACTTTTTTATAATCTGGTACCGATTAACAACTGAATTTGAATTTGTTGTATCTAGAATGTGAGTTCTAAGTCATGACCATAATATCCATGAATTTACTACAGAGAGAATGAGGTTGAAGAAGTTAAGGAAGAAGGTCCTAAGGAAATGACCCTGGACGAGTGGAAAGCTATTCAAAGTAAGGATCGTGCAAAAGTTGAGTTCAACATCCGTAAACCAAATGAGGGTGCTGATGGGCAATGGAAAAAAGGATTTGTTCTTCACAAGTCAAAGAGCGAGGAGGTAAAGTGGTTTTCAATATTTGCTAGTATCTGGATTGTATAGGTTTTTCTATTGATATGCACTTCTTGGGGTGGAAGCTCCGTTCTTTGAGATGCTGACCTGTAGCTAAAAGTTTATAAAGTGGGAACAACGTTTCTCTTAATAAAACTGAAGTTGTGCTGTAGCATAAGTAGCCATTCTTACTGTGGTTAGTTTTAGCAGTTGATCTGTACCCTTAGGTTGGTGTGTACTGTATTGGAGAGTACTGTATACTGGAATACTGCTGCATCTGGGCAGGTCACTTTGGAAGGACTGTCTCTTGGTGAGCGTTTTAGAAAAAGGTTGTTAATATCAAATTTATTTGCTGCTTTTTTTAAAGGAAGCTTATGTTATTTAGCATCTCTGTTAGTCTCGTGCAGTACACAGATTTATGGTGCCTGCTAAACATGATGTAAGATTGAAGAAATACTGGTCATGCCTTAGACGCCTTAATACCTAAACTGTGTATTTTGAGTTTGTAACATGGGTATCTTGTCATTTTGTAATATGTAAACAAGTGTCTTTGAAGCTTTTGAGAAACCAGGTGAAACACATTTGTATGCTTCAGTGATATTCAACGTAGTTGCTGTAGAATTATTTTAAAATTGTAGTTTCTCAAGCATGCTCATTTAGTCATTGCTAAATTTTAATTATTCTGTTCCAAGATAGTGAGAGTGGCAAGGAGAGACATACTCTTTCACTTCAGAAGGGGAGGGATGTGCTGAGAACTCTGTTTTCTAATGCAGGGCTGCATTAATCTTTAACACTCTGTAATATCCTAAGTGGTCCAGTGTTAATCAGTGGCCTGCAACTTTGTATACCAGATGGTTCTGACTCTCTGTGAAGTAACTATATAGTATGTAATATGCTGTTTGGTCTTCTAATATGTATTTCTGCTTTTTCACACCTTGTCAGTTTTTTCTTGTAAGCTGGGGGCATAATACAGATGGGGAGGCACTGTTCAGTACTTCCCAGTGAAAGCTCCGTTTCTAATCTCATTGAACTCAGAATGAGTTTGACTTCGTGACAATCATGCTATTTTCTTTTCTTGCTGTGTAAGGTAGTTCAGCTCTTTAAATGATTGCATATCTTTTTGTTTACCTGAAGCTGTTCAGCGTTTGAAGTGTTCATTAAATACTACTTTCTCTGGCTTGTGTAGAAAAGGGAAATTGAGTTAGACTTAATGTTGCTGTATATTAGAAGAGTGTATTTAAACAGAAGTATTTATGTACTTTACCAAGATTTACTAAACCTGTAGTCCTTCAAGTTCCCCCACCCCCAGTCTCTCCGAAGCAGATTTATTTGACATTTAGTCAGCAGAAGACAGTCTTTTTTAGAATACCTGCATGTAGGATAGTACAATAAGATGGCGGTACTCTTGAGTAGTTTTGAAGCTAGAAAGATCCATACTGTGTTTTCCACTCGGAAAATGAATTGGTAGTTAACTCAAACCCCCAAACAAAACCAACGAGAATAATCGGATTACTTTCATGGAAGAACTGACATAATTAGTAGATTGTTCTATTTGAGAGGTGTATTCGGTTAACTTCTCTTCAAATAAATGAGTCCGGTATTTTTAACACTATCACATAAGAAGTTAATGGCTCCTTGCTGTATAAGCACAGAAGTGAGATATTAACAAAACTGCCTTTAAATGTAGATGCTTTTAGCCTGCTTTTATTGTATGTCCAGCAGATGTCTTGCCCCGTTTCACTTATGCATTGTTCACTCATCCCATGGGAAGCAGCATGGGGGTTTTTTGCGAAGTATTATAGCAGAACAGCTCTATAATACAGGCGTCAGGAAAGCCTTCACTGCTGCTCCTTTGTGAGCAGGTTTAAAAGGTGGAATATTTAGAAGTTGTGAACAAAACCTACCAGTCACCTGCTGTTCTTTTTCTGTTTGTCCTCTTGGACATACTTACAAGTCATGAAATTAAGGTTGATGTAAGGTTTCTGTGATTCTTATTGTTAAGAAGGGAGTTGATGTGTGGAAGTGACTTGGTTTATAGGTAAATTCTGGTTTTCGGCCCCAAATCTTCTGTAGTCTCGTGGCTGGAAAATCACAATGTGCCCCAGTAGATTTTCTCAGAAATTTGAATTGAAGTGTTGTGATGACCACCCTCATTCCTGTAGCTTGAGAACTACTGGGAGAATACCCTAGGAATCTGGGGGGAAAAGAGAGCGTGAGGATCTAGTACTGTTCATCTGCCTTGGTCTTGTGAAAGAGCTGTCCTCCTCCTCCTTGCGCTCTTCACTGAGGGGTGAAACGCTTGACTCTGTGTGAGGTCTTTTGTCTTTTTCACACTTGCTGTGCAATTACTAGAAAGTGATACTTTGTAGAAAATGAACTCTTAATACTGTCTCAGATTCTTGCTGGTTTAATATGAAATCCCTGTGTATTGGCTGCCATAGTCTAACGAGGCTCTTTCCAGGAGATCGGGTTGTGCCATAAAATAGAGATCCTCTTTTTTCCTTCTCCGCAGGCTGGTTTAGTGGCTTGAAAGTTCTACTGGTGCAGCTGAACAAAAAATGGGAAGGAGTTACATTGTGGAGAGATCTTAAAATTTGTTCAGAAAGTTGGATGCAAGTCTCCTGGAAAGATTGATACACTAGTAGATCAGTTCCTACTCTACGTATCTGCTGTGCCGTGCCTCTTTCCTGTGCCGTCAAACTTTCTTGCTAATCTAATCCCTTCCTTAGAGGAGGTTGCAATGGGAGACTGAGAAACATGTTTTGGAAAAGAATAGTTCATCTTCTCAAAATTTGGAGGAATGACTCTTGAATCGAGGCTGTGCAGAAACCTTTTCTTATTAACAGTCATTTTAAACATCCCACCCTCTTATCTGTCTAGTTCTGTACGCAGCGTGCCTGATGTATTGAGGTGCTAGAGATCAGCCTGCATGCGTGGTCTCTACTAGAGTTTCCAGCAGCTTGTGTTAAACTTTTTTGGTATCGACCTGAGATTTCTCTTGTCTCCACGCCTGTGGTATAGTCCATCCTCTAGTCTTTCTGGATGCTTGCCCAGCTGCTGATCTCATCCTTTTGCTGCTTCATGTGCTCAGTGACATCTGTATCCAGCAAGTTCATGTGACCTTATTACCTGTTGTTTCTGTATGTAGTTGAGTCTCATTTCTTCCTTTTGTTTTCTCCCTTTGTTCCTTTTGTCACTTTGGCGTGGACACGCAACTTTCATCAGACAAAGGCGATGACAGAAATGCAGGGGAGTCTGCTGGAGTCAAATGAGGTACTTATCCTTTATATCTAACTGGTAATACCTGTGTTTTAATATGAGCCCCTTCTGAAATGAAGGTCTGGATATTAAGAAGTCGCAAAAATAGAGAATACAAGTAGATACAATATGGAGCTCTTCTGTCCATGCCTGTTGTCTAATTGTGCACCATATAGGACCCTTCATAATTAGTACCCTTGCTGCTAATTGAGCTGAATTCAAACCTTATCATAATGCTTCTATCATGAGTCTTTTTATTTTTTGTTGTTGCTGTTGTTTTTCCATATCTCACTGTCTGCTTTGGCCCCCTTTCCGTTAGTAGCTTACTCTTAATTTTTGACAGCCTTCCCCAAGACCTATAAGTGCAGCAATGCCTTCGAGAAGCTACCAGTTATTAGATCAGAGCACTACTGAGAGTTGCCAATACATATAAATTAAATGCTTCCAAAGATGATTCAGAATAAGCAATTTGTACGATATGTCTTTGACTGTTGTCGCCTCAGTGATAGAAGAGCATGAGGAGAACATGCCAAGTCTTTTAGTGGTGCTTTAAATTAGCTTTAGTTATTTTGGATGAAGAAATCATCAGATTACATATAGAATTTGCTATTTGTTGGGTTTAGCGGTTAAACCAAGGTTAAGTTGTGAAAATACAATGGCTTTGGTAGACTGTAGCGTTTCTTTTTTAAGCAGTAACAGTGTAGGGAAGGAAATGCACAGAATTATTGTACAAAGCCACTGATACTACCTCTCAGAACAGAGAGTGCCATACAACTACCACTAAGTTGAAAATACCATCTCAGTACCCTGCAGCGATCAAAACTGTAGATAAAATATTAAGTAGTAGGAAAGGAATCAAGACCATAACAAAAGGTATTGTGTACTGTTTTACAAATGGTTGGTGTACTTATATTTGAGTAGTGCCATGTCAGGCTGAGATGTGGAATGACTCTTCTCTGAAAAATAACTGTTTAGGCTAATTTCCTGAGTTTGGAAAAGAGATGTCTGAGGGAAGGGTGTGCGATTCAAATCTATAAAATCAGGAGTGGGGTGGGGACTGGTTGTTACATGGAATACATCCCAATGAAATATGTTTGAAATAAAGCAGCACGGAGAGGTATTTCTCATTGTGCCTAATTAAATGGCAGTGCCCTCCGTTGCAGGACGTTGTGGAGGCCAAACGTACGACTGGGCAGAGAAAGGGGTAATTAGATTGGTGGGGGAGAAGGCTCTTTATGGCTCTGTACGTTATGGTGCTTGTGACTGACTCAAGGAATCCCTGAAAGCAGCTTTCAGCCTTTTGTCTGCAGACCTCTGTATCCAGTGCCTGCCTTACGAAGGATCCACAAATGGTAATTAAAGGGTATAGGGCTTAATTGTGCAATATGTTGCCTTTGAAAGAAGTCAGCATATTGTGTAATTACATCACAAGAAAAGTAATTTATAGTCAGTAGGCTTAAGCTTGCACTCGGCACTTCTGTAGGAAAAAACAAGCAAACTGAAAATTGTTGTGCCAGAAATTAGGTGGTTATAGGAAAAGAAAGAGTTGTATGTTGTCATGGTTCCAAAAGGTGATGATTGGGCCTTGTAAAAAGGCAGAGTGCTGGACTAGATAAACCCTTGGTGTGATCCAGTGTGGTGACTTTTACATTTTGTGTATCATAGGTGCCAAACACTGACTTACACGGAAAAATTATTGGTGCAAAACAGGAAAAATAAATAATTTGAAAACACTTGGTTCTTTTTGTCTTCAGCGTGTAATAATTTGAAATACTCAAATGTGCTGAATAGTAGCGTTTATGGTGTTAAGACGTAACTCTTCGGCCCATACCTTGCTCCTTGAGGCTCAGGTTTCTCACTGGGAACCAAGCAGCTGTCAGAGGTGGTTGTATCATGGCAAAGGTGGTGAGAGTCATATTTTTCACTGTAATTGGTGAGACTGGTTCTCTGTTTCAGCATTAATGTTTTAACTACTTCAGTTACGTTGTGTTTGAACTGTTTGTGCCTTGTTTGCTGTTTGTTATGGCTAATACAAACCAGGAAGGGATTCTTACCATCTCCCTTGTTTTAAATATTTATACAGGGCTAAGCAAATGAGAAAGTGTAAAGTACTCATTGAGCAAAGTAAAGATGGGTTACCAAGTAAGTATTTAAAAAGAATGAAATGAATTGGTAGAACCTGAAGATTTTTCAGGATACGAAATGAGAAGAAGGGAAATGCTAGAGCGCTGTACTGGCTTGGTGGTAGTCAGTTTGGTCTCAGATAAGCCTAAACGTGTTCCTCTGAAGGAACTCCAGAGCTTCCCTGAATTAGCTTGGAAATGCAAAATACCTTTGTTTACTCAAGCGATTATTTGATTACCTGTATGTGGTTTTGTCATCTGCACAAGTGGTATAACTTGATTCCTAGCAATTCCTGCACTATCTTTTAACTTGGATCAATCAAGGTAATCAATCATCAGTTTGGGAGTGCATTTGGAGGTGAACACGCATGCTGTGGTGGTAAGAGTGCAACTACAGATGAAAAAGTTTCTTTGGCGATTTTTCTTACTCATGGAGAAACCCTCATTTCAGGCTCATGCTGAGGACTCTGTAATGGATCATCACTTCCGCAAGCCAGCAAATGATATTACATCCCAGCTGGAGATCAACTTTGGAGACCTGGGCCGCCCCGGACGTGGTGGCAGAGGGGGACGGGGTGGCCGAGGGCGTGGCGGCAGGGCCAGCCGTGGAGGGAGAACTGACAAGGTAAGTAGCTACAGCTTTCATCCACAAAAGAGTTTAGTTTCAGTTGTTATTAGGATTTTCAAGCAGATAGTTTTAGGTGTCTTCTGTATTTCTGAGGGAGTTGCTCTGACAACAAACACCGCATTTTAAAACAAAGTAAAGTGTCTGTTCTTACAAGTTTACATTAAACTAGGCTACTGTTGGGACAAAAGGGTGAATGTTTTAGCAATGTTCTTATTAAACACAAAAAAAGAGAGGGTGGGGAGTAGGTTGGATTAGAAAAAAGGGTCAGTCTCTGAAGGTTGTGTCTAAACCCCCAAAATGACTCTTCAGTACGGACAGATCTGAATGTACTATGAGATGCTTCTGTTTGTGCCAGAGCAGAACAGCAAGTGTTAGCGCAGTTATTTTCAGACACAGTCAGGATGGTCTGTCTGCATTGTGACCTGTTGGGGTGAAAGACTGGTGTTACGGCTGCATGGTGTATCTTGAATTTGAGGAATTTAGAGTTTTTATGTGAAAATAGGACTCTCACTGTTCTTTTCTAATCTGCAGTAACTTTTCCTCCTCTAGTCCTAAAGCCTAAGGAAATACTCAGGACTAAGTACTGAATGGGGTTGGGGAGAGAACATGTAAAGTTGAAGTATTGTAGTATAGCTAGAGTAAAGATTTGATTTTAATATGGATCATTTATTTGGCTTAAATGCATCTAATCAAATTGTTACTCACTAGAAAATGAGTTCTGTCTGTGTGGTGTGGCTTTCTTCATATAGACCAGACTTGCTTATTTTTGTCTCGTGTAGGACACAGACTTTGTTTTCTTTTACACTGGATCACTTCAAGTTTTAGGCTTATTAGTTGCAAAACTCTCTTCGGATATCAATATAAGAAAGTTTTAAGGAATGGATATTAAATGGTGGTGGGGTTTGCTCTGAGTTGTTTCACTAATATGGCATCTTGCTTCTTCAAGAATGCTGTCATAAAGTAGTTAAAAACTTTGAGATCTGCAGCTTATTTTATCTTGACTTTGTTTATTTCCTTCCAGTTGGTTAAGGAGTTTGACGTGATCCACACACCCAACCAGGTTGGTGATCTCTGGCGCTTACGTTACCTGTGAAGAAGGCCCTCCTGTTGCAGGGGCTGTAACACTGCTTTCTGCTTTT
This sequence comes from Mycteria americana, assembly GCF_035582795.1. Lineage (NCBI taxonomy): Eukaryota > Metazoa > Chordata > Aves > Ciconiiformes > Ciconiidae > Mycteria > Mycteria americana. The sequence continues at coordinate 68,721,145 of NC_134371.1, read as the reverse complement.
GTGTAATGAGCAACTGGAGATACTAAGGCAACAGGCTTAAGGCCCTGCTGTTACTTTTTCACTCTAGTTTGTGGGCTGGGTACTTCTGCAGTGTCTTAGTCTTGCCTATAGAGGTTGACGCAGCTTTTATTGGAATGGTTGAAATATATCTTTGTCTTGATAAATGAATATATTTACAGGAAATTCCACTATCCTGGCTCTTCCTGCTCTTCTTCTCTTCCACACCCCTCTTGGAAGTATTCTAAAATACTTAATTTCTGCATTTCACTGTAGCACTGTGTTTTAGGTGGGGTACAGAGCCTTTTAAGGAAACTCAGTTAGGAAAGTACTGAGGAGATTCTTGGTTAACCTGTATGAATTTCTAGGGCTAGTTTGGCACAGAAATTCCTTTTATCAACAGCTAGTTTGTGACTGGGAAAAGGTAAACATCTGAAACTTAATTTGTGCTACAAACAGGTCTCTTCTGTAACACCTCAGCCATGTCCCTCAGTAAGAATTGATGGCTATGTGCTAGTAGAATAGTGTAAGCCCACATGTAGGGATCTCTTTAAGAATGGAAAGAGATGTACTTGTAACCTTGTGCGATAATCATCTGCAAACAAGGTCTGTTTGCCTATGATGCCTCTTCAGATAGCTTTCATTCAAAAAGCAGTATAGGAGACTTTCTAGTCCTTGGAATAAAAAAAAACATTGCTTATCGTGGGGGGAAAAAGTTGCTCTTGTAGTAACTTGTTCAGTACTAGACTGTTTACTCCACTGTAGTGTGTACCTCTTTGAAAGCCAGTATTTCCCTATTGAATAGGGTTCAGGTTAAAATAGTTTTAAAAAGGAAGAATTCCCACCCCTGTCTGTCTGGGGTGCGGGGAGTTCCCCCTGCCCCGTGCAAGTGCCTCCCAGCCTGTCTGCACAGGGACAGAGGCTTAACCTTGTCCCTGAGCCCGCTGGCTGGGCCCCAGCATGTGCCCGCAGTTGAGCGGTGCTAACGTCGCACGCTGCCCAGCTCAGCTGTGCACTGAGCCGCGTTTGCCTGGCAAATGGAAGGGCTTGGTAATGTGTGAAGAATTAGAAATGCAGCAGGGCTTGATGCTGCTGAAGGTAATAACTTTCTGATATTTCTCTTTTCAGTCAAGTGCTTCTGCTCCTGATGTAGATGACCCAGAGGCTTTCCCAGCTCTGTCCTAAACTGGATGTCATAAGCCAACCCTGCCCTCGTCGGGCCTTCCTCTCCGAGGCTTGCATGCTTAAGGATCCTAAACAACTAAGAAATTTAAAAAAAAAAAAAAAGGAGACTGTCATTCATACCATTCACACCTAAAGACTGAATTTTATCTGTTTTGAAAATGAACTTCTCTCGCTACACAGAAGCAACAATATGGTAGTCAGTTTTGTATTTAGAAATGTAATGGTAGCAGGGATGTTTTCATAATTTTTTCAGAGATTATGCATTCTTCATGGATACTTTTTTGTATTGCTGCTTGAAAATATGCGTTTCCAAACTTGAAATATAGGTGTGAACAGTGTGTACCAGTTAAAAGCTTTCACTTCATTTGTGTTTTTTTTTAATTCAGGATTTTAGACATTTTCCTCAAACTACAAACTGGGTTTTAATTATTGCACACTATTTCCGTTTCCTTAATTGCTGTTTAGCAGATTTTTATCAGCCCATGGTCTTTTGGAACATGTGAAATTTTAATTTGGCACACTGTTAGTGCTGTATGGAATACTAACTCCTGGAGTACTTTAGTTTTAATGCTTAATTTCAGACTTGGAAAAACAGTCATTTTTCATCTGTTTGGTAGTTTGTTTACGCAAAATCTTTATACAAAATTGATACCAGATACTTGAAAAAGATTCTGAGCATATTGGTTTATAGTTAAATACCTGTGTATTGATCCAGCAATGATGTGTGGATAATTGGTCTAAACAGTTTTTTAAAAGTAATGTATTACACCTTTCACTCACCCTTTTTACCTTTATTCCCTCCTCCTCCCTTCAACAGAACAAGATGCTTTGTTGGCCAAAAAAAAAAAAAAAAAAAAAAAGGAGTTTTTAAATTACCTATGCTTTTTCTTTGAGAGGGTACCCTGTGGATTGGAGTAACCTTTCCTGTTGTTGGAGCTGGGAGGTGGGGGAAGGTGGTAGCTGTTGCTCCGGTAGTCCGTCTGGACTCCAGCTGGGACGTGGAATTTAGCAGCACAGTCTGACAGGAGTACATCAGTACCCGATGTATTCACAGCACTGCTCCGACAGTGGCAGGTCTTCTGAAGAAGAAACCGCAGGCCTTGGCTGGGTCTGGCAGGAGGGAGTTTTGCCTTACCGTTTCAGATGGGGACATTGCAATCTGTGCGCGATACAACAAAAAGATGCAAAACAAAACCCAACGCTTAACCTCTCCGTCAAAATTTTGTTCTGGATTTGTGCAGTGTTCAAGATCTGATTGCTAGCTGACAAATGAATGTTTTTCAGAGCGCGATTGTAAGAAACCCTTTCTACCCCCGTAGAAATTTGCCGTAGGCTTCATTTAATCCCTGTGAACAGGATTACCACTTCAGTACACAAAAGGAGTTGAGAGAATGACTAATAAAGAGGGTTTCTTAGGGTTTTTATCTGCAGCATTTGTTAGGAGACTAGAAACAGGTTTCTCATTTAATGTTTTACACTTTGGACAGCTTATAACATATTTGTAGTTTCTTAACTAGGTAGATAGAAAACAAAAGGTAACGCCCTATTTTTTTAAAAGCTGTACAGGACAGGCAAAAAGTATTGGAGACCTTTGAATATGAAATATCGAACTCCTTAACTGTGGTGTTTAGCTGGCTTGCTTTATCTGAACTATTTTCTACAAAAGTTTGTGTTGTAAACCACTGTTAATATCATTGGATTAGACTTTTTAGTGCACTCACCTATAGTTTAAAGTTCCAGGCTGTGAGAAGGAGGCAAGTTTTCAAACAGCGGATGGTAAAATCTCTTGGTTCGTTTCTCCTGACTCTAAGCACATCTTACACAGGCGCTCAGTGGGGGGGGCTGCTGGGGGTCCAGCACTGAGTAGTTCCTCTTCCCTCTCCCTTTGTGGTTTGGTAGAATGTGTTGCAGTTTCAGCGTTAGGGCCACCTTGGGTAATACAATTAAACGAATGCCTTGATATGCAGAAACACACTTGCGGAAAAGCTTTCTTTGTAACATAAACCCTCCTCCCCTTATCCAAACTGTATATTTGCTGCTTCAGTTGCCACTCAGCTTTTGCTCCAGATGACTTCTGGGCCAGCCAGTCAGTCTTTTGGGGCCTTGCTAGCCGGGCTTGGTCAGAAGCTTTCCCTTCTCCTGCTTTAGAGCATAGAGCAGTTTCCCAAATGGCATGTCACGTATGATTTTCAAGACAGCTTGTACTTACAATCAGTCCGTCTGCTGTTCTGATAGATGTAAATTTGCCTCTTTCAGTCCATTTGTGTCAAGAACTAAAACTGTGAACATATATCTTTAATATTGGTGGGTGTTAACTGAAATAAAGGTTTATTTTCATGCTCTTTTAAAAATGTCATGAAAACACATGGGAGATGAAACCGCTTAGGTTAATAGCGTCTCATCTAGGTTCTGTCCCAAGTGGTCCAGTCTGCCTGTGGCAATGGTGCCCAGGCATTTCCATTGCCAGGAATGGACTTTGCCTTGGGAAAATGTCTCCCTCCGAGTAGCTTATTTACAATTAAGGAGCTTGCTCTTTAGTAACATTTTCTGTCCTCTTGCTTGCTACTTGTGCTGTCACGCCAAATCCAGAGGACTAGACCTCTTAAAATCTGAACAATTTGAAAAAGATGGTCAGCATAAAAAGTTGGAGAGAAACAGAGAGAAGCACATGGTGCAAATTGGCTTTTGAATGTAACGATGGCAAGGTTTGAGCATGAAAGTTCATCTTACAGATTGAATGCCACTGATGCTGGGAGGAAACAAGACATTAATAAATGCAAGTGTTGGCCATGTGGGAAAGGGCATAAATTCTTCTGAAACATCAGAAGTCAGTGTGAATATATGGTGTTTGCAGTTCGAGGAGTTGAGACCACTCTTACCTGTAATGACTCTTTGCCCGTGGAGATTGGTTTGCATAGCCACGCCTCTTGTTTTAATAAACGCAGGACATATGCCTAAAGCTGACACTTCCAGCATCTGCTAACCTGCTTCTTTTCTAAAAGCATTACAAGGACCATGTTACCTTCATTTTGTACTCCTCTTCTGGTCTGCCTTCGCCAGGTAGCAGCCTCCTGGCCAGGCTCAAGGTGTCTTTGAGCAAACGCCGAGTGCCCCGACGCGGTGGTCGGCAAGTCCCTTGCTGCGCTAGAAAAGCCAAACGTAATATTCTTGCTGGGGGTTGTAACCTGACTGTGGGGAAAACGGTTCATTTGCCCTTACGGGGAGACTTTCAGGTAGGAGTTTAAAAAGTTTGGTCGTTGTCCTACTATTTGTCTCTTGAAGTTGGAGTAAGACTTCACGTGAAGCCCCGCATGACAATTTATGTAGAGACTTGAAGAGCAAGGAGAAAATGCTCTCTAGTGTTCTGTTGTCCATATGTTGAAGTTGAAGGTCAATATGCAGAAATAGGTGAATGACAAAATAGTGCGCTGCTTTTGCCTGTTTTTTAAAAAAAAAATCCCTTTTTTTGGTAATAGGTATCTTAATTAGGTTGTACGCTGCTGACTTGAGGTACTGGTTTGTGATGCCCAGCCAGAATCCTCTTGCCGGGGTGGTTGCCAGATTGAATCTGGAGAGCACGAAAATGGAGTTCTGTTGTCTTGGACGTCTGACCCAAGTGCGAGTGAAACGTTTGCCTTTGAGTGACACCGAGCCAGTCTTAAAGATGGAAGATATCTGTGCAGCAGGCTGGAGACCAGACCTTGGAACCAGCTGCTAGACTGAAAAAGTGAAATCACAGAGCTGGTACTTGACCAAAAAAAAAAAAAAAAAAAAAAAGTCTTGCACGCTTTCTGTGTAGCTGGCAGTGCGAGTGGCCTTGTGCGGAGGCGGGGAACAGTGCTCCACTGCCTCCCCAGAGACCGGTCTGGGTGTAGTTTGTTTGTCTACCTGACGTGTGTTATTTTCCCAGGTGAGCTGCCTGACAGCAGTGACAAAAGGCAGTGCAAGAGGAGGACGTAGACTAACAAAGCTATTCTCACTTTCTGCTAAGCTCTCCCCTAAGAAAGTGGCCTTGGGTTTGTTCCTAGCAGTGGAGTGCAGCGGTGGCTGCCCGTGCCGTGCGGGGCTGTGGCTGGAGCCCGCAGGCTGGTCGCTTCTCCTCCAGGACTGAAGCTTGCAGGGGTGACACCGCTTTGGCTCAAGTTGGAGGGCGTGCAGAGCTGCCCGTGGTCGGGTGTTTCTGAGAGATGAGTTGAAGCATGCTGTCACTTCATTCCCTGGAAGAGAGAAAGCAAGTAGGAGCTTACAGGTTGTTTTTTTTTTTTTTTTTTTTTCCATATTTCAGGAATGATCACAACTTCAAAATAAGAAAATAAATGTGAGGACTTGAGCCGTGCTATGTGGCTGTCACCTGTGTGCGGTCTCAGCTCTGGGTAGTCGTACAGCTGTTGGCGTGTCTTCCGTGTTGGCAGGGAGCGATAAACCCGTCGGCTTGCTGGGGTGCGCTGCAGGAGAGGAGGTGAGCTGGGCCGGCGCTGATGCTCGTGTGTGGACAGTTCAGCGCGAGCCGAGGCTGCTTCGGTTTGTCTGTTCACTGCCCTGGGGTGTGAGCTTGCCCGTAGTTACCGATAAGTGTGCTTGAGCTGTGTGATCTTCACCCGTGAGGTGCTGCTACAAAGGTATGGTAGCACTGAGTGAGAGGTGAGGGAGCTTTATTTTGCTTGCACGCTCTTTGCTGGGCGGAGTGAAGGTAAATCGGAGAGGGGATTGGTTTTACTGCAATCTTTCGGTTCAGCAATTTGAATTAGCACATGCCCAGCATGCCCAGTTGCGTTTGGGATTTGTACTCCACAAATTGCAGGATTTCCCTTTTCTTGTATGGAGGACAAGGAAAAGACGTGCTTCTGTCCTTTCTCCTAAGGAAGCGCCTGAAGGTCTGTGGCTCGCTCAGATTGCGTGGCACTTGCAGGGCAGCGATGCGGAGCAGGAGGGAAGCATGTCGGGACAAGATGGCCATTGCTACTCGTGCTTTTTTGTGCAGCGGTTCCTTTTAACAGTGGATCACTGTTTACCTTTGTCAGATTTGGATGAAGACGCTAAAAGGGGCGGCTGCTCTGCAGATCGCTTGTGGACTGCTGTTAGAAGCTCTTTTCACGTGGAAGTGCATCTTCCCCTGCTGTCCTGTCTGAGCACGTCCGAGCTGTGACCTTGAGCGTGGAGGTCCTGGGCCAGTTTGGAGGTGGCAGTGAGGATGCAAACAAGTCCCCGGGTTGAAACACTATCCCAGAATACAAGTCTAACCTACGTTTTTGGTAACTACGTGAGTAGGGCTGCATCGCAGAGCTGCTGCGAAGCCTCCTTGCACGTGGTTTTATTGGGAGCCTGCAGATCAAAAAATCCTGCCGGCTTTGACACCCCTACTGAAAGCGTGGGTGGAAGCGGGGAGTGTACGTTGCTTGCGTTGGTACCGTGGCGAGCCAGACTATGTGCTGTGTCTTAACGAGTACGTGCACCTCTCTCGAGCGAGAGGCTGTGTCGTGGGCATTTGCTGGCACATCCGGGAGTCGTGTTTCTTCAGTGCACCATTTCTGCCGTGAATATGGTGAGCTCATGCCAAGTGGTTGGGCAGTAAGGGTAAGTATTCTCGTCCTCCAGTGACGGCTGAGTTACCCGGCAGGAGGAATAAGCTTTGCCGTAGCCGTGATATGAGAAGGATCCCTTGGCGTGTCTGGGAGAGGTCGTGGGCAGCGTCCTGCCGCAGGTGAGCTGAGGGGTAGGGGCAGGGCCTGCGCTCCCTGTGCTGGGATGGTGGGGGAACGGCTGTCGTGCGTGCCCGGCGCGGGCGGGCCGTGCGAGCGCCGTAGCCAGAACGTGCGTCTCGGAAGCGGTCGCTGTGCTGCGGAGGAGCCCTCAAGCACACGTCGAGAGGTTGCCGGACTGCAGCACGCCGGAGCCATTACCTGGAGTGCTGCTGCTCCTGCTCCTCTCCTCTTGCAACGTTTCCCCAGAGCGCCTTTCCCTCTGCTTTGGGAAGGCAGTTTCCTGGGCAGTAGCTGCCTCCAGTCTCTTTCAGTTCCTTATCCCCCAGCAGTGACTCTCAGCAGTGCCGCACACCGTCACGCCCCCAGCTTCGATTGCAGGCTCCAGCGACCGAAGGTGTCTCGGCCAGGCAGCGAGGCTGGGTTGCTTGGGGGGTTTGGGGGTGTCCGGTGGGAGCTGGCAGCGAGCGGCGTGCTGGATCCCACGGGCTGCTGAGGCAGCCGAGCTGCTCTGCCTTTACCAGGACGCATCTCCTTCCTAGGAATTCATGCGGCTGCGGGCTAAGAACAGCTGAATCATTGCTGATGGTTTTATTTTGTTTTCAATACACAGAAACGGAAGACTGGAAAGCTAAGGTTTGAGAAGAGCCAGGGTGTATGTGATCGCTTGTGCTGATCACAGGGAAACGCTCTGGGCGTTGCAGGGAGGTGCAGAGAGAAGTCACTGAAAGCCGAACACGAGGAGAGCTGGTGCCAGGGCTTGAATTTCACGTTCCTAAGAAACCTTAAAACTCACGTGCGTGCAAGTATTTGCGTAGACTCCCACCCACCGCGGAGGGGGTGTCGCAGTCCAGATGGAGGTACAGACCTCGGCAAACCAAGGAATGCGAATGACCCCAGCCTGTCTGGCGCTGGCTCAGAAGGCAGCGTGTGCCCCGTTACTAACAGTCACAGGCTTGTCCTGCAGTGCCTTTCCCCTCGGGAGCGCCGGAGTGTATGGGCCTCCTGTAGAGCCACATCAGGAATGAAAACTGGGGGAACGAGCCAACAGAGACCTGCCTAACCCAGCACTTGGCTTTTGCTTTTCGCTTCAAGCGAAAGGCAGCGGGGAAAGCCGTGGCCTTGAGGTAGCAGCCTTGTGGTGCAGGTGCATCTCTGTCGCTGCTGTGCAAGGAGACCTTTGCAGGGCTGCTGAGGGCTGTTTCCTCACCGAGCCGGATAACGACTGTTCGTGGAGGTGCTCTGAGGTGGTGGTATCACAGGAGGGTTTCGTCACCAGCTTATGCCGCTCCTCAACAGGTTGTGTCGCCAGGTGCGGATGGAGAGCAGCCACCTGGTCCTGGGTAGGAGGAGGATGCTCCAGGTAAGTTCAGATCTGGACTACCGCATCTCTAGCAGCAACGCTTCGGCTTTGTTTTTAAAGACACCTTATTCTGTGTATAGCTGCAGCGTAGCACTTGAGCTTGGCCAGAGAAAACAACAGGAGACAAATTTCAGGTTTCCAACATTTTATTTATATATATACACACATACAGTAAACAAAGTCATTAAATGTGTAACACACACTTCAAACCTGTAATTAGAATACTTCAATAAATGATTTAAATTCTTCTCACCAGTCCATTTGACTTACTGCGTGCACGCGCTGCCTGTTGCTTTTATTTCTGGTGAGGATTTCCCCTTTCCTGAAGGGAGCCACGAAGGCTGCGGCTGAGCTGCCAGCCCTGCTGCGGCCCTCGGTACCCCGGCGGGCTGTAGCGCCGGTGTCACTGGGGACGATGTGACTTAGTGGCAGTACTGGGCTGCGGTGAGGAATACTGCCTGCGGGCAGTAGGTTTAGCACCGGTGGATGCAGGTGTCCCCGTGCCGCGTCGCTAACCTGCTGCGCACAGCCGGAGGAGCAAGGGCTGCAGCCGTGGCCCTGCCGGGGCTGGGATGCTGAGGTCCGACCCCGGCACAGCTCCTCGGTTGAAATGATGGTTAGCACGGCTCCGATTCCTGGGGTGGACCCAGCCAGGCTGAGCCACTTGTGATCAGGCAGTGGGACAGGGGCCTGAGGCAACCCAGGCTGCATGAAGGCATCTGGATCCTTAATTAACCTCTCCAAAAGCTGGGCCAGGCAGCCCTGGCATTCCTGATCTGTCTTTAATTCTGCCCGAGCCTGCTGGGTGGATGAGGAGCTGCCGTATTGTACGGTAAGGTGTGGCTTGCAGTGCTGGAAAGGTTGGGGAGTTGGATGTTTTTTTTTTAATCACTTAAAGGTGTCACATACAAGTTACTGGACTGGCTGTACCGAAACGCACTGAAATACTTCAGTAAAGTGCAAAAAATCAGGCCAGGCTTACATCACCCTGACCACCTACCTTGTGAAAGAGCTGCAGTTAATTTTCACTGTATCCAGAGTAAGATTCCCTTCATAGGAAAGGACGGGTGTCAAAAAAGTCGTTGGGAAGACGGAGAGCGGATTGCACTCGAGTTCAGGGTGGTCTTCAGTAGTGCCTGTAACCGAGGGCAGGTACGCGGCGGCTTTGTTTGTGACGGGGTTGGCGATGTACTCGGAGACGGTCTGCGTGTGCTCCGTCACCTCCACCGCTATCCTCTTGTAGAGGTCGGGAAGCTGCTGCTCGTAAACCTCTCCGTCGGCCGTGCTGGGCAGGGGCTCGTAGCCCGGCTCCTCCGGCCCCAAGCCGCTCTCCAGCGGCCAGTCGTCGTTTCCAGTGCTGCCGAAGAGGAGCTTGTCCTGGAGGGCCAGGGGGTCGGTCTTCGCGAAGGCTTCCTCTACTTCCGTCGTTTCGGGCTCTTCAAAGCTGCTGGTGCTGCGCAGAAAGAGGCTGGAGGGCAAGCTCAGCTCGGCCTGCGGAGCGGCACGTGCCGCGCAGCGATCGTTAATTACGTGATCGATATCCTGTGACCTCCCACCACCACCGTGAAGCATCCCCCCACGCAGCAGCTACTACTGCTAAAAACGAAAGATCTCTGCATCGTTCTTGCATTTAATTTGCCCCATACATCCTACAGTCTAACGCGGCACGAGGACAGAGCGGCTCCACGATCGGAGATTGCTGGATTTGCTGCATTAAGAGATTACTGACTTGCACGGCTCCCATCGCTTTTTCTTCTGAAAGTAGTGGGATTAGAAGAAAAAAAAAAAAAAATACAATTTACCTTCATAGACATGTAGTTCTTAGCCCAGGTAGCGTTAGCTGGGTCCGGAATGGCTTTGCTCTGCCACTGCGGCATAAGTGCAGAGAGGAGGGAGTGTAATCTGCAGATGGAATAAGCGCAATTAAAAGCAGGAACGCTGGTACCTGCAGCACTGACCTGGGCCGCGCTGTTAGCGCACGTGATTAAGCCCTAGGTTAAAAATTCACAATATATATGAAGTGAGGCTATATCTTAAGCTCAGTGGGTGTTCTTATTATCAGTTGTGTACTCTGAAACCTTTATTCGGAAAAATCCTTGCTGTTCCCCAAGGTGTCCTGGAAGGACGTGACCATCCCTTCTGATAACAATTCCCCGTTTTACCGGAACGTAACAGATGGATCCACTCACAATTTTCTCACCGGAGGCACAGAACAAATGCAGGCTGAGAAGAAGAAGAAGCTGCAGGTAAGCACAACAGTCATCCAGTCCCCAGCACCTGAAATACGGAACAGCCATCATTCATCTTTATTAAAAAAATTAAAAATGTAAACATATGCTAGTTCACGTTGGACAACAGGCGTGGCCTGCCTAGCGTTTGCACTCATAAAACACACCGACGTTGTTTTGGTTCCGAATCAGGACTCTGGATGGGCTGTCGGGGACAACAGGACTTTGTAACATGAAGATGTCTGCCCCCCTCTCTCGAGATACGCGGTCCGCAACCCAAACCACGCAGCTGCTGATCTCTCTTCCAGTACAGAACCAAAGGCTGACAGAGGACGTGAAGAGAACTCGGGGTGCTGCATGCAGCAGAGGGGGGCTAAGCAGGAAAGATCTTACAAAATTCAGTGCGTCTTTAGTAAACTGTCAGGGACTGAGCTGTTTCTCAGTGAACACCTTGCCTTTACCGTGCTTGCGCTATCTGCTTAAAATGTAAATTTTGCAAATCCAGACTTTACACCAGGAAAACTTTTAACTTGTCCGGATTGCTTTAATTTCCTCACCTCCCTGCATTTCTCCCACAGTCCGTGAGAGAAACCTGCCTCCCGAGGAGCCCTGCTCCCACGCTCTGGAGATGAATTTCCTAACGTACGTGACTCTCGGGAGCTGAAAGTTGTTGCGGCACGTTGCTGGGGAGGAAACGCAGTGAAACAAACTTTCTGGCAACGCTTAAGCACAGATTTTACCAACTCCCTTCTTGCGGTTTAGTGACCATTTGTCTTAATGTGGGCTCACGACAAATTTGATCAAAACAATCCGTCTTGCAGGACAGAAACCCCGATTGCTGCCGTTAGCTGCGGTCAGAAGTCTTTGGGAGAAGGTCTGGCTTTTGCATCCCCTGGGAGGGACGGGAACAGGGACCGCGCAGACGATGCTGCGCTCCCCAAGAAGGCTCTGAGGTCGCGGCTGCTTCAGTGACCACAGGTCCTCAGGGAGCCACCGGCCCACGGGAGACGAGGAGGTCAGCAGGACTTTCTGCGTGGATCCCTGTGCCGGAGCTGGAAGCACACAGATTTCTGGGCCAGCAACTCGGAGGGACCAAACCCTTCTTTCCCCCTTCACAACAAACCATCCTGCTGGCCTTCAGCGACTGTTAAATGATGCTGCTAACCTCTCGGCACAAAACTGGGAGCTTGAAGACAAAGAGATGCTACGTTTTAAAACTAGCCCAAACTTAGAGAGCTTCAGTAGTTGGAGAGTAGTGGGAAAAGCATTCCCCGTCTGTGGAAAACAGGGGGCCAAGGGCCAGGACCTCTCCTGGCCCCCCACCCTGGCAGAGACTCATACTTTCCAAGCAGATGAGCTCGCTGTTGCCCCAGGGCCCCTCTCCAGCAGCCGTCGATGCTGTCATCCACAGGGCGTAGTGCTCCCCGGGCCGCAGGTCGGCGATGTACAACGAGCGCTGGGCAGTCGCGTTGGAAATGGCTGGAAGGAAAAGGGCGAGAAGCGAATCACAGAATCGTATAGGTTGGAAAAGACCTTTAAGATCATCGAGTCCAACCGTAAACCTAACACTGCCAAGCCCACCGCTACACCATGTCCCTCAGCACCTCATCTACACGGCTTTTCAATACCTCCAGGGATGGGGACTCAACCCCTTCCCTGGGCAGCCTGTTCCAGTGCTGGACAACCCTTTTGGTGAAGAGATTTTACCTAATATCCAGTCTAAACCTCCCCTGGCACAACTTGAGGCCATTTCCTCTCGTCCTATCACTTGTTTCCTGGGAGAAGAGACCGACCCCACCTTGCTACACCCTCCTTTCAGGCAGTTGTAGAGAGCGATGAGGTCTCCCCTCAGCCTCCTTTTCTCCAGGCTGAACAACCCCAGGTCCCTCAGCCGCTCCCCATCAGCCTTGTGCTCCAGACCCTTCCCCAGCTCCGTTGCCCTTCTCTGGACACGCTCCAGCCCCTCAATGTCTCTCTGGGAGTGAGGGGCCCAACCCTGAACACAGCATTCGAGGTGCGGCCTCACCAGTGCCCAGTGCAGGGGACGATCACTGCCCTCGTCCTGCTGGCCATGCTATCTCTGACACAAGCCAGGATGCCATTGGCCTTCTTGGCCACCTGGGCACACTGCTGGCTCATATTCAGTCGGCTGTCGACCAGCACCCCCAGGTCCTTCTCTGCCGGGCAGCTTTCCAGCCACTCTTCCCCAAGCCTGCAGCGTTGCGTGGGGAAATGAAGCACCTGGCGCACACGGGGACTGCATTTCCCTTCGAGGAACTGGGTTTCCAGTGCTCGGAGCATGGCGAGGCGTTTGTTACTTTAATTAATTTCCTTTTCTGTGCCACTGAATGACTGGAAGGGCTATAAAAGACCTTATGCTATGGGGTGGCCTGTGCCATTGCATCGATGGGACACCCGGGATTGCGTATCCTGTCCTCTGAGCGCTGTCGCTTGGTAAGTTAACGTTTCAATTTAAAGTGTGGTTTGTACGGTGGAACTGTGAGACATCCATTAAAAACTGCCATGCAACTTCCGCATAAAGTTTAAAAAAACCCCCGCCCATTTCTTGGGTGGAAGCCTGGGAGTTAGGCAGAGGGAGCGAGAGAGGGCTTGGGGGGGAAAGGCGCGGGGGCGTGGGAACGCGGCGGGTGCTGCCTGCCGGGCGCGTCGCAGTGGCTCGTGCAGAGGATGCGTTCATTGGATAGGGCTTTTAGGAAGTCTGGTATTTTACCCTGCCCTTAATTACAAGGGCTTGCAGTGGTTGTGACTTCAGAAAATAACGAAAAGCAAAAAAAAAAAAAGCAAAAAAAAAACCAAAAAACCAAAAGCAGGGAGAAATCGGATAGTTCCACATTCGGAGTAACTTGGCGTGACCTGACTCAAAGCCGGCAGCCCGGAGCACGCGGTCCTGGTGACGGGCAGCTGTAGCAGCGGGGGCTGACCCCGAGTCCTGCTGCTGACCCTCGCGGCATCGCTGCCTGTGACTCCCCGACTGCGCAGGGCTTTCCGAAGGCACCCCTCTCTCCCTCCCCTCCGTCCCCCGCCCGCAGCACGTGCGCTTCACGCTGGGCTTCCCCGGGTGCCTACCGTAGACCTCCGGGGCTTCCTCCCTGTCCTTTTTCTGCAGGTATATGTGGTACCCTGTGATGCAGCCCATTTGCTGGTGGGCAGGGATTTCTTCCCATGAAACCAAGACGCCGTTTGCCCGTGGTGTTGTATACATCTGGGGCCCAGCTGATGGTGCTGCAGAACATAAGACTGACTTTTAAAGCTGAACTTAAGCTAGCTTAAAAATACCTGGAAGCCTACGACTGTGACTTACCTTTTGCTCTTGAGTATCCCCTAACTGATGCCGCTTGTCCAGCTCTGTCCCGATAGAGTGCAGATACGCTGATCTGATAGCACGCGTTATCCTTTATGTGCTCTAAATAAAGAAATTACAAGTGGAGAGTTACTAGTTACAGTATTTACAGTCATGGCTGAAGTATTTACACCAGCTGCTTAAATCTGAGATGAATCTTCTGATTTATCAACACATCTTTCATAAAGAAGGAAAGAAAGGTCACTTAGGAGGCACCAGAATCTCACCCCCTATTTCTTCCCCATGATTTCACGTGAGCGTCCTCCCCCGGACTGTTCCCGCGGGTTACGGGAGATGGACAGGAACTCGTTTCTCTCCTTTCCAAAGCAGAGCACAAAGCCATGGCGTGAATACGCCGCTTTCTCCAGCTCGTTCGAGAGTGAGGATGTACACGCCTCGGAGGCACAGCACCAGGACAGAGGATAGGAAAGACTAACGAGGGTAACGCTCACGGTCCCCCCCCGTTGTAACTTCATAGCTATCCGATGTGCAGAACACCGACCCAAAGTACTGGGTGGGATTAGTAACCGACAATTAGTAGAAAGGAAATAGTCTTGTCTTCAGCCTTTGATCTCTTGTACCTCTGGCTGGCTTGTTTCATTTCGGAGGGACTGGGGTTTTTTAAGAGACATTTTACTTATCAGATGCAAATCTCAGCTGAGAGTGACCATGGAACTGAGCCCGGAGCAGCCACGGATTTATTTTTTTTCCCATCCCGTACGAAAAGCTTTACATGCCATCATTTCTTACGCTGAGTGAGGAAAACTGAGAACCTGCCTTCCTCCTTAAAAAGCTTTCAAAATAAAAATGGTACCTCAGTAACATCCTACCCGGAGGTGGTAGCTACCTGCTATCACGGTGGACAGGCTGGATGCTGGAAGCTTCACCCAGGCCGCGTGGGGCCCCAGGCGCGCGTTCCCCTCTGTCTCTGCCCACTCCAGCACGTATCCGCCGAGGGACGCCGTCGACCTGACGGGCGGTTTCCAGCTGACCAGGATGCTGCTGTTTCCCATGGCTACGGCGGAGACTTTCTGCGGAGGAGGTAGGTCTTACAGGGGAGAAAGAACAACCAGACAAAAAAAAAAGAGACCGTCAGCACAAGCTTGCCTTAACCTCGGGTGGGCTCGGTAAGGTCGATGGACATTTTTTCCTGTGTCTCATCCAGTCTGGCACCACGCGATGTATGAAAATGAACTGCCGTTGAAAGAAAAGGTATTTATACGAGGGTGATGTCTATGCTGGTAGGAACAGAGCCACGTTCTTGTCGTGTCTCGCGGTGCAGCGGTTTGAACACAGACAGCTTTGCTGGTTTATTCCATCGCCGAGCCCTGGAGGACACTGTCACGGCCCATCCCGACACTCCTGCTCCGGAGTTAGAGCACAAACACACGTTCTCTCCACAAGACCGAAGCTCTTGCTTTCACAGCTCAGGCCGGGTTACTTTTTCTTGCAGGAGAAAACGTTGGGAAAGTCGCCAAATTTCCCTCGGTCATATAGAAACACCAATATCTTTTTTTGAACGGTTCTTCCTACCAATACAGCTGAACTGAGCCCGCAGAGCAGTCCTCGTCCCACTGCCTGCCAATAACCACGCACGGGTGATATTTCTGCACCGCTCCTACCTCTGCCTAACGAAGGGCTCACGCAATCAATGCCGCCTGCGAGCTGAGGAGCTCTGCATCTGCCCCCGAAGGAGGAGAGCATCCCGCCGGTGTTCGACGCAGCGCTGGGAAAAGGTGAAATCCTTAGCCGTGGTTCTGCCACTGCTTTACTGACGCGACACCGGGACAAGCGCAAATAGGGAACTGCCTCCTCGAACAAACCCCCTGAGACCGCGAGGCTCCGGCGTGCCTGGTACCGGCGCAGGAAATTTGGAGCTGGGTGAGTTGCGGGGAACGTTCATTGATTTTGCTGCGTGGGTACAACAGAGTGCAATTTCACCGGAGATAAGGCTTGTGCGATTTCCCCTCACCGTCACCTTCCCGTCAGTCCTGCCACCTCTCTCATAAAAAAAAAAACCCCAATCTGGTTTTTTTTTTTTGGCATGGTTAATTTTCTGCTGCGTCAGGTCCCTGGATGGCTGACGGCGTGGCTTACGCCTGTGTCGGCAGAAGGGGCTGAGGTGAAATTACAGCAGTACTAATGCAGGGCAACCGAACGTGCCGTGAAACCGCACCGCAAACTGGATCCGCAGATCCCCGCAGATTCGTTGAGATGGACCTTGGGGAGCACAAGGCTGTGGGACCTGAACGCTTCCACGGTGCGTAGCGCCAAGCGGAGCGCTGGTATTATTCCCAGGGGTCCAGACCCAGCAGAAGCCCTTACCGTGGATGCCCAGGTCGGTGACGACGGATGCAGGGGGGGACCTGCCCCTTGAGTTCTCGGCGGTGACCGTTATCTTGTAGTCCACCCTCGGCGTGACTCTGGCGTAGCTGGTTTGGGTGGTAACGTGGGCTTCTCCTGCCAGGGGATTCCGCTGGTCCGGGGCTTCGAAGGTCACGGTGTACCGCAGGATTCTTCCTCTCGCCTCCGACTTGCTCAAAGCCTGCGAGGAAAGAGCATTCGTTACTCTCTTCTTCTTCTTCCGATGGGCAAAGACTGCAGAAAGCTGACGGTACCAAGCCGGGCTGCCCGGGCAGGTTTCAGACCTGCTCGTGGCGGAAGGTGGTGTCGGCCATTTGCGAACCCAATATTTCACCTGCTTTTAAACGAACCTACGACCACGAAAGGGGTCTTTGTGCCGCACCTACAAGCCCTCCTGAAGGAGGCTTTAGCACGCCCGCACGGGACTGCAGTTCGTCCACCCGCGCCGTGGTTCCCGCGGAGCAGCGGCCACGGCCCCTTCCCCGCGCGGGGCGGAGGTGGGGACCCTGCTGTCAGCCCTCCTGCCTGGCAGCGGGCGATGGCCGCAGAGCATCGCCCGAACCCACCGCCTCAAGCTGCCCCGTTTCAGTGAGAAACTTTCGCTCAAAGATAATTTTTCCTCTTCCTTTTCTGTTCTAATAGTAAAGAGGTTATTTACAGCGACTGTGCTACTTGCCGGGCTATAGCACGTACCAGCTAACGTTCTCCGCTAACCCACTACCAGTTTTTACTTTCTTCTCTTCTAAAAGCTGGGAGGAAACAAGCAGTGCTGCAGAGATTGCTCGCTCACGTGTTGAGACTGCTTTCTGCTGTCATACTTTTTTTTTTTTTTTTAATTAACGTAAGATCTCTTAGCCTGAAGCACAGCTAATGCATTTTAAAGGTAGCATAACTTCCCCACCAGTACCAACCTACAAATACACGTTCATAATGAACATCCTAACTTTTATCGCTAAAAAGATAACGTTTTTTTTCCAAAGACAGCTAGTGTCCTTGCTGCAGAATTTCCCTTTTCCACCATGGTTTTGCGCATCGGTGTCAAACCTGTACCACCTAACAGCCCCTTCTGATTTTTCCCTTTGTTTTTGCTGCTGCCCAGCCCCGTGGCCCGTGCTCGGCGTTCCCGAGCCTCATCCCAGCTCCGTCACTGCTCTGCCCTTGGCAATCCGTGCCATCCAGCCCCATGAAATGGGTTCATTCCCTAACGGTAGGGCCACGAGCCTGCATTTCCCTGCGAGTCTCTCTTAAGGTCGCGTATCTTTCTTTGTCTTCCTTATTTATTTTTCCCGTTTAATTCCAGTTTAGTGACGCTCTTTCGCTGCGAGCTGCCGATTTTCCAAGCAGCGGCATAGCCGGGGACAGTGAAACACGCGGCCCCCTCCTTCCCTGAGTCTGAATTCAAGCCGTGCTTTTCACAGGGGGGAAAAAAAGACTATTACCTGCACAGCTGGATTTGTAAAAACGAGCCATTTTTGACTTTGGGAAAATCCTTGGGAAAATCCCGACTTTTACTTAAAGCCGTGATAAAGAATTATTTAAATTCAACCACTTAGAATACACGTCTCTGAAAAGTCAGTCTGTGCTGTCCCATGTAACACCTCTCGCTGGTTTTTCCACCCCGGGTGCCTGCAGTTGTACTATCGGTTTCACCCTTTCCTGCGGCTCCTATACAGCGAGTTCACGTCGTTTGGCTGGTTTTTGCCCATAACATAACAAAAAAAGGAAGAGGGGAAAAAAACCACTTTTAAAAATAGGAAAAAGTTTTGCAGTTTTACAATGGCTTTGGCAGCGGCTCGGGACAAATGCAGCGCTGAAACCGCTCCGAAAGCCTGCTGAAATTAAATCGGGGATCCTTTCTTTGGTATTAGTGTGAAAACATGAAGACGTATCACGGCAGTACGTTGTACTGAGTCCGAGTTTTTTGCTTTGTAGCTGTCGTGAAAAGTATAAAAGCAATGTATTGCACCCATTTTATGAATGACGCTGCAGGAAGTCCGCTTCGATACAGAAAGCGTCGCCAGCTCGCTACTGCAAGAGAAATGTTTTAAAGATAAATGTCTTGAAGCTACAGCGGCTGGAGTCACATAATCACCCCAGGATTTCTGCTTTCACTCGTAGCGTAGCGCTTGTTGGTGTGGGGAGGAGATATAACAGCAATTGGGAGGTTATCTAGAGATTGCAAACTGGGAGTCAAAGATAATTTATGCTTTAAAAAAAAAAAAAAAAAAAAATCTTACTGGCTTTGAAATAAAACCACCACAGCAAAATGCCCCGCAATCCAAAAATTCCTCTTGGACCTGGCTTTAGGTGTTGGGCAGGTAACAGTGGAGAAACTCGGCACGGGCAACAGGGCATGGTGGTGTAGCAGACCTGGTGTAAGCCTCTTCCCCCGAGCGGGACGGTCATGTACAGTAATGTGGAATTTTTACCCTACAGCTGGGTTTTAACCTGAATCCTTTTTGAAATTTCCCTTGCGAGGTCTCAGTCCCCAGCTCACAGGAGGCATTGCTCAGCAGAGCCGAACAACCGACTTTTTCTGACTCCGACTTTGTCCAATTTCAGATCTGCAGCTTTATTATTAGCAAACCCTTTTGCATGTGGTTTGCCCGTCGCTTGCTTCACACCTGTAGAGAAAACCAGTTTCTTCCTGCTGCTGCTGTGTGACCAAAGCCTCGCCCGAGCGTCCGTCCACACAGCGGTGACATGGACGGGACCTTTTCAGTTGCCCAAACTACCTCCAGCTCTTACATTTTTTAGGGTTTGGTCACTTTAAAGGGCTATTACAATAAATTGCCTCTTCTGCCTCCCCCATTCTTCATTGCTCTGTTCTTCACATAAGCAAAACAGAGCAGAAACACCTCTGAAGGAAGCCCGTGTCCAAAAGCAGACGCACAAGGTGTGTGCACGGGGAGAACGCGGGGCACGGTGTCCTCCTGGCCTCCAGAACCCCTGTCCTGACCCCGTACAGCGACCACGGCAAAGAACGACGAGGCGGAGAGCGAGGAGAGGGAGACAGTAATTAGAAAACGAATTAGGAAGTCTGTAGGGTCGTTACCTGTCCCTTTAGATATATCACCAGGGACACGGGTCGCCTTGTGGAAAGGGGGTAACCGAGCTGTGGTGCCTCCACTTCTCTTTGCTGATGTGACCTGCTGGGAACGTGTTACACTTCCAGCACGACAGAAAGTTTGGGGAACTAAAAGGGAAATTGTAGGTAGGCAAGAATTGCTGAATGTCCCGGGGGAGGCAAGCCTTGGGTAGCAGAGCTGGTCCCTGTCCCTGTCCCTGTCCCTGGGCACTGGTAGAAGCCCTGTGCCCTCCTCGGGGCCAGTCCTGTCCTGCAAGCACATGCACCAGAGTTCCCCCTCATCTGCTCAGGCTTCACTTCACTTACCTTCCAAAAAAGAGAGATGTTCTGCCGTTGAGGGTCCACGTCCTGCTGTCGGTACCAGATGTCCAGGAGCCCGGTCGGCACTGGCGTGGAAGGAAAAGGTGAGCAGCATTACTGGCTGTATTTTGAAGCAAACAAACAAGACACTGGGTAGGCGAAGGAAGTAAAAATCCCGAGGCAACTAACATTTAAGATTTAAAACGTCCCTGCAACGATGCGATACGTAACGGCCTGTATCTGCTGTCGCAGCCGGAGTTCAGCTGCGCTGGTGACTGCCCACGTGATGGTACTCACGGAGAGAACAAGCCACGAGCCCGAGAGAGGGGTTTGCTCGCTGGGGACTTTACCCTGCACCCGGTAATCAGGACGGCTCCCGAGGAAGCCTGTGCGTCAAAGTGACAGTATCAGCTCTCGTCTTTGCATAAAACTTGAGGCTACTTAAGGTCCTCGGGGCTGGCTCTATCGATCCTAACACAACGGACAGCTTCAGGGGACAGGGTTTGTAGGATCTGCAGGATTTCACTGTCTGGCTCTGGGCGATAAATGCCTTTAACGGCTGGCTGGGCAGGACCTTGTCAGAGGTAGCTTCAAGCCCCCCTTCTTTCCACGATTCTCCTTGTAGTCACATAGTGACTGGAAAGCCTTGAAGTTTCGAATAAACCTTCCAAAATCACACTGAAGCAAACTTCTGGCTGCAGAAACTGGTGAACAAAGTGCTCCAACAGTTCAGAGCCAGATAAAGACGCATAAAGAAAGCCAATGTGACCAAAGATAACAAAGTTTGGTTCCTCGAGGTCCCTCACCAGAATAAACCCATCAAATTCAAATAATAAATGCTTCTAATAGCCCAATAGCTGTTGGACAAGCCCTGCGGCTGCCTGCTATGTGCTAGAGTCAAAGACGGAAAAATTCCTCAGTGCCAGCAATGTTAAGAGCTATTTGTCCTGTATTAACTGCAAATAGTGACTGGAATAGAAACAAGGAGCAAGAGCGACAGAAGAAATAAAACCAGGGCACACTCAAAGGAGGAAGGGGCAACCTCAAAGCAGGAAAAAATAAAATATGGGATGGCATCTGTTGGCCTCCAGCCCAGATTTTGAAGTTCATCTCACATGTGAACCCCACAAATTAGCTGGGGGGGGGGGGGGAGAAGCTCACTTACGAACGGTGCTTGCATAAAGCAAGTTTTGCGGCAGGTCAGAGCAACGGGGAAAAAACTTAGCTCGCTGAAAAGGTATACTCCTGAATTTGCAAGAGGCCCAAGTCACGCGTAGAACTTGGGCAACCAAGTTCAAAGAAGGGCAACCGTGATGTGCCCAGAGCTTCTCGCTGCACCCTCCCCTTGCTGTCACCGAGTCTGAGAACAGAAAATGCTCCTGGAGGAGCTGAAAAGATTCTCGTTTTACGGCATCGGCTCGGTAGAGGGGTGGTGACCACAAATACCGTAGCAAGCCAGGGTGCCTCGAGAAGGCTGAGAAAACTGTTGGGAGGAAGGTGGGGGAGGGAAAAGTTCACACCTTCTCCATCAATCAATGCTTCTTACAGAAACTGATGCTGTCAGTAGTGGTAAATAGCATGAGTAATAACGGCACTAGCCTGAAGAGCTTATAGTAATTCACAAAAAAGAGCAACGAAAGCCAAGTAGGAGACAAAAGGAGGGGATGCCAAAGCAGCTGACACATCTTTGTTGAAACACAAACTTCTGAGAAGATTTCTTCTCTCATAAGAACTGAAAGTTTTGCAGCGTGTGGGTTCGTGCAGCTCGGGGTGAAGTCAGGCAGGCAGGTATGGGAGCCCGAGGCAGCCGACGTGGGAGCTGGCAGAAGCTAACAGGGTTGCCCTCAGGTCGGTGCTGTGTGTCCCTGGAGCCTGCCGTGCCGGCCTCGGGAGCCGAGACCCTCTTTGCTCACCTAATTCCCGGTGGGATCTCCCTCTCCCGAGCGCCTGGCCAGGTTCTGCTCTGCTGAAGCTACCCAGGTCTCCAGCAGCTCCACGGTGTGGTGGAGGAGGCTCCAAATGAAAGAACTTCTCCACTCGGGAGAAGATGACTTGGCAAAATTAAACTCTTTTGCTAAAACCTGCCAGCATCAGCAGAGCTGAGAGTCCAGGCAGTTTCCTGGCCAATTCACCCCACTTCTCAGCAAATTGTTGGGCGAGCTGAAGGACGCAGAGCGTCTCACCCAGACTGTGGTTCATCAGCACCGGAGGGTGACATGGCAGTCACCCCGACCTGAGTACGGGGCTGTTGCAGCAATTCGGTAAAATACTTAGCTATGAACCAATACAGAATATTTCTCTCTCCCCAGCTAAGCCGCACGGCCGTCTCTGCCTTTTCAGATGGGCCACTATGGCTCCGGCCAGCGCGGAGACAATTCCTCCGACCTCCAACAGCGTCAAATGAAAACATCCTTCAGACCTTCCCGGCGAGCTCCGGAAAATCCTGTTTTGCAAGGAGCTCCAACAGCTGCATCTTTTTGTTCCTTAAAAAAGCAGCTCTGGTACAGAAGTTACTTCCCTGTTGGCTCTGTGTCTGGATCCACAGAGGCTCTGCAAACCAACCAGCAAAACCCCAGCAGCGGTTTTGACTTCATGAGCCGAAGTCTCCGCTCGTACGCAAAGGTTAGACTCGGGCTTAGCGCAGGGCATGCCGTCGTGCGTTACCGGCTTCTGGAGTCCGGGTTCGGTACCCGCGCCAGTTGCTCCACAGTCCTCGCTCAGGGTGAATTTTACAGCTGACCTGAAACTCGTAGGCTGTGTGAGGCTCCAGACCGTAAAGGCTGCATTTCTCACGGCTTAAGCTTTCAACCTTCAGCGAAGATAAAAGGACATATAATGTTAAACTCACAAGGAAATAAAGGTTGAAGGCAGTGACAGGCTGAATTATTAATGCCCAGAGGAAGCCCAGCCAGCCAAAACACGTCTTTAAAAAACAATGGGGAAAACCCTGATCTGAGGCAACTTTAATAACCCGACGAATGATGCAATGAATCACCAGGCTTGCAGCTCTTCATCAGAAAAATCCCTTATTCGATTATGGGAAGAAATAAGTTTTCTGTTGACGTGTTTTACTCAACTTCGAGTAATACTTTTCTTTACCACTTAAAACAAAAGCAAAGACTTCCAGTCAACATTAGGGAAAGCACAAACATTTGGAAATCGCACGCCGGTAGCCGTGAGCTACAATGAGCAGATAAGACCATATCCCAATAGCGTGGTGGGTCAAACATAACCTCTGATTCTTCAGTGCGTCATACGGACTCTTGGCACAAGGGGAAATATTCACGCCCCTGCTTTTGCACAGGATCAGCGTTTCACCTCCCGTCACTGTTAGACCAATGATCGTTTTTGACCAGTAGGCAATAGTTTTTCTTAAATACGGTGTTAAAGAGCAGAGAAAGGCAAGTTGGGACAAAGTGATTCTAGTAAGAAATAACGCTATAAAAGCAACCTCCAAGGATCGTAACTTCCTTTATTCGGAAGAGGATTACCGTGCTCCAGGTGTGCCTGGTAAGCGGACGATATCTCAGCCTGCAGTGCTGCGCTTGTGCTTCGTCGTGCCAAAAAAAGGTGCAGCCGGACGCAGAAGAACTCTCAAATTCCACTGAAAAGTTGGGAGGATGTGGTTTCACTAGCAGCAAAAACAGAAAGAAGCAAACAGCGCTCAGAAAGGCGGCACAGCTCGGAGCGGGGGGTTATGTGGAAAATAGAATTACTCTTTTAGGCTGGAGGGATGCTTTTTCTGAGAGGTTTAAAAAAGAAAGTGCTCAAAATGTTTTCGCGTCTTTCTAAAGGGCTGGGACTAACTGAAAGGCGGTAAGTAATGCAGTTACCTATGTCTATTAACGTGAACACGAGCGGCTGTGAAAAAGCACTTCCTAGCTCATTGGAGGCAGCAACCACAACGGTGTAAGTAGAGTCAAAATTCAGCTTGCTCAGAGCCAGCGAGCCAAACTTCTTATTCGGACTTTCTTCTGAAACACATAAGACATCCGTCCCGTTCGATAGCCTGGAACAGAGGGAAAACTCTTGGTTAATACTCTCCTGCGTGCCGTGAAAGCTAAACCCGGGGTCGCCGGGGCACGGCTGGGGTCCCCGTACAGTCGCGCTGCTCTGGGTCCCTTGGGGCTGCGGCTCTTTGAGGTTGGCTTTCACGGGAGGACCGCTGCGCTGCAAGCCAGGCGGCTGCTCCTTGCGAGATCTACTTTATCTGCTTAAATACAGTGGTTGCAGTAAATACTCCTCCAGGTAAATCCGTAGTAAAGGCGTTAGACCGC
This sequence comes from Mycteria americana, assembly GCF_035582795.1. Lineage (NCBI taxonomy): Eukaryota > Metazoa > Chordata > Aves > Ciconiiformes > Ciconiidae > Mycteria > Mycteria americana. The sequence goes on along the minus strand of NC_134371.1, from coordinate 68,697,283 downwards.
TTTTTGTTTTCAATTGCAGACAAAGGAAATACTACTTCTGCATCTCCACTGAGCTGCATGCGAGTAGGTTGCTTTTAATAGTGTAATGCTTGCCTAATATTGGTTACCTACTCTTTCTCTATGAATGAGCATAGGTGTTGGTACACAGAATTTGGGGGGATGATGGATTTTGGGGTTTTTTTTGTTGTTGTTGGTTTTTTTTTACATAAGTTAGTGATTAAAAATGTACTTTATCTGCAGTCTAATGGTCAGACCGCATGACTTCAAACACAACTTTCAATTCTCAATCTGTCATTCAACCCATTGCCTTGGGTAACTCTTTTAGCTTCTCTGGGTATTTTCTTCCACCTGAATCAGAGACGATTGTATCACGCTGCTTCAGGCTGACCTTTTGTATTTTGTAATATACTTAATAACTTACTAGCAAGCACTGCTACATCTCTACCTTACCACACTCGCAGGACTCATTATCCACACTTCCCTACGCTTCTGTAAACTACCTCTACAGTCTCCTTCTGCTTAAAGAGCAGCGACAGCCTTCTACAAGCTCCTAAGAAAGTTGCTGCTACCTTGGCCAACAGAAGCAGGTGAAGAAGAAGAAGGTGAAGAAGAAGAAGAAGGTGAAGAAGAAGAAGGTGAAGAAGAAGAAGAAGGTGAAGAAGAAGCAGGTGAAGAAGAAAAAGAAGGTGAAGAAGAAGAAGGTGAAGAAGAAGAAGAAGGTGAAGAAGAGTGAGCCTCGCAGGACAAGGAGATGGTCAACATGCGGCCCCTCGGAGAGAAATGGGGACTAGTTCAGCCTACCCAGCAGTTTGCAACGGGCAAAATTAATTCATTCTACCCCGATGTTGGCTTGAATAGGAGTTTTTAATAAGGTTCCTCCTATGCACGGTGATTTCCGAAATCCAAACGCGCCTTGCGGGGCTCTAGGGAACCTTTGCTTCTTCCCCACAGTTTGCTGCAGGAGTCTCCACAATCTATTTCAGGGAAGGCTCAGCCAAACCGGAGAGAACAAAAATACAGGTTGGTTCTAAAACGGGAAGCAAAAATAACACATTTCCAGGCAAGGTCCCTCTCCGTCTCCTTAGCTAAATTCCGAGGCAGCGAGCAGCTCCGATTGCAGGATTTCTGGTGCGGGCGCTGCTAACCACAGAACCACTAAACAGAGGAGATCCACCACGGGAAAGCAGCGGGTTTGAGCAGCCGTTTTCAGCCCACTTCCCCTCCTAACCTTCCGTTTCCAAACGGGAGCCACGGCTCGGCATACCCTCTGTACCTGCGGAACCCAGAAGGAGCCGAACTGCTGCGGTGCAGCACGCACCAACGTGAACAGAAAAGGGCTTTTAACTGCTCCAGCCTCCGTGCTCGTGGCAGCCCGGGACTGACATTCATAAACCACCTTTTTCGTGGGCTTTGAGAAGGGTAAATCTTCAATAAACGGTGTAAAAATTAAAAAAAAAACCCTTCTAAGATACAGTTATAGGTATTAAAGGACCTGCATCCCCGCGTTACTTACTGTATTACGTATGTAGTGTTGACGTATGTGAGCCTCCCCTTGTCCCAGGTGCAGGTGGGGTGGCCGTCTGTCCCGCGCTGGATACACGACACGTTTCTGGGCTCATCTGGAGGATCTTAAACAGATATTCTCATCAGAGTCTTCCTTAAAGATGTCGATAGGAGATATTTTAACAGATAAAATACTAGATTTGTGTTGATTTTTTTTTTTTTTTTAAAGAGTTTATGGACAAGTAAGTGCAAAATCTTCAGGCTGATAATTTTCATCTGTGAAAATAGCTGAGCCTGTGATCGCTGCAGCCTGTTGAGGCCTCTGACACCTGAGCGAGACCCCGGTGACTTTACAAGGGTGCCAGACGAATACAAAAGCTTAACAGCTCTCCAGACCGGGCACCACAAGCTCTGCTGGCAGCAATCAGCCGTTATTCGTATTTAAAAAATCAAAAAGCAGCACTGATACGGCAGATGACTGCTGCAGCAGCATCAGCTCATCAGGCTAGAAGAAAACCTAAAATTCCCTTCGAATTTTTCTTGACAGTCCCCTGTGTCCTGGAGAGACTGGTGGGTGTGAGGGGTAGAACAGGAGGGAGGATGATATTTGCTCTGAGCAGGCAGTTTTATTTAGCATCTCTCCGTTTATCAATAACAGAGTTGCACAGTCCCATCCAGGAATATTTTAAATACAAAGAGCCACTACAAGACAGCACCTTTTCTGGAAAAGGCCACCCACTGCTAGTTTCTAACGCGTCTCAGAGGTACCACAGGAAATGTTTAAGAACAAGGAATAATTAAATTCTCCTTACTTCCAGATTCTATATCGATTCCACAAATGAGTTTTTTCTTGTATTCACAAACCGTTTTGCACGTAAACATGTGTTTGCCGTACGTATGGACTAGAAACGCGGTGCTTACTGAACTGCCGTAACTGCTAATTAGTTCAGAGCTGTTAAAGAAAATAGCTATCCTGCACCGCTCGGCGTATCGCAGGGGTTTCAGCTGGCACGAGAGGGTGATACTGGCTCCGGGCTGGACGTGAGAAGTGGTGTTAGCAGTCATATTCCCTTTGTCACATATTTCTGCAGCGCCACGGGGAAGTTTGCTGGCAGGCACGTTCCCTTTACTGCATGCTTCTGCAACAGAACGGGAAAACAAACCTTTAACACGGAGGCATCGCCCGTCTTGTGCAACGTGCCGCGCGCCAGGGAGAGGCTCCCCGAATGTGTCCTGCGAGAATTCCTGTCTCTGCGCGGTCACTCACGGGACGTTGATGTGCCCAGTCTTCACCGATCTGATTAACCGGGCTCCGAAATCAGGGGCTAGCTACCAGCCGTCGCACAAAAAAGCACAACCCCAGGCAAAACCTATCAGAACTCTTTTTCCTCGTGTTTCAGTAAAGCGGTGGCAGGCGCGTTTCTACCGAAGAGACAAGCGACGTTTTCTCTGACTCGTGGAGACCCCCCCTTGGGTGTCAGTGGCTTTTCAAAGTGGCAGAGGACGCGGAGGGGGGACAGGCGATCCCGCGCCCGGCGTACCGGGGCACGCGCTGCCTGGCCGACTGCAGCACGCTCGCGCTGGGGACACGCAAGCCGAGCAGCGGCAGAAGACAAGGGAAAACGCCGCAGCGCCGTTTCTCCTTACTTTTGACTTCTGAAAGTCTTTGTGGAAGCTAACCGTAGAGATGCTTTCTCACGTAACCCACAGCTCTCCCTTGAGCTAAACCAAAGAACCTCCCTGCGTAACTCACTAGCAACTACTTGCTACGTACCGCGTGCACGAACGAAACAGCCTTGCGGCGCCAACTATGCATAAACGTATGCCCAAGCTGCCAATGCCTGAGCGTATGTGATTCTATATTGGCCTCCTCTGCTGAGAGCCGAGGCCGTAGCCCTGCCCGCGGTCGCTCCCAGCCGTGCAGCCGGCGTGCGGAGCCCTGCCAGAGCCGGCACGGCTGCCCACAGCCTGCCCGGACTGTGGAGGACGAGGTGCATTGCCATGGAGAGCGGGAGGACGCTCGGCAGTAGCAGCAGATCAAGGAGTTCTTAAGGAAATTACAGTATAAACCTAATCGAGCATCGATTTTTGCTCCCTCTAATAAGGAAGAAGTAGACCACACAGAAGCTGGAAAAAAACCCTAATTAGCCTGAGTGCTTCTTTTAAGTGATAATTGCTATGTAGGGAAAAAAAAATATATCTTACCTGCTGTGAAGTGCACCAACAACCAAATTGCCGCGGGCACAGGCCATGCAAATAGCATTTTGCTCCCTGTAGAGAAATGAATACCTTTTACCAGTTCCCGAAAAGTGGGAAAATCATTTACAGATATTTCTATTTCACTGTTTTACAACATCAGAAAATCCAGAATGATGCTTATTTCATGAGACCTTTCTGATTAACATTCTCTGCTTCCACTGCTCGGTTGTGGCTCTCGAGACCTCGTTGTGAGCAGCAGCTGATTTTTGGGTGGTTCTCCCTAGAGAGAGGCTCAGGAGCTAGGGGGATGGCAGAATTACGGGTACTTTAAAACTCTGCGCTTTAAAACCAGACCACTCTGTGCTTTAGAAAAATAAATATTTGCTCCCTTCCCCCCGCCCCCCCCCAAGCCCCCCTGCAAGCCCAGAACCAAAACTCTTACTGTGAAGGACAACAAGGACAAGCCATCGGTACCCCTCACGCTGTTTCTCCCCGAGATACGGTTTGCATGCCACCCTCCAGCACAGCCCACGCTCTCCCGAAATCCTGCACCCTCTCTTGGATGGAGCAGCCCCGTGTACGTGCCCCACCAGGACCCTGGTCTGCTCTTCAGCAGGTCTCTGCTCAGACTTTGTGCAGATGACCCCAAATCCAAGTGAGCCGATCTCATCCCAGGTGACTAACGCAGTCTCAAGATTCCCAGACCGGAGTATAACTCCTACAATATTGGCTAAGACCTTGGGAACTCGCAATCTTACAATTTCTTTAGACTGCTTTCCAAAAGGAAAGCCATCCCACACAGCTTCTTTATGACTATTTAACTCCACCCCAACGGACCAAGCTGCCGACACGCCGTAAGCACGCTGCGAACGCCACCACCAAACCAAACAGCTTCGAAATGTTCTAAACTCCCCGGGATTGCTCAGAAAGTCTGTTCAAATGCAACCCTGTGTTTACCAGATGAAACCCACACTCTGTACTGGAAGTACTGGAAGTTATGAATACAAACATTTTACACAAATTATTCAAGGTCAGCCTGAACTAAGCTCAGTATTTTCCCATGCGTTTTGCAACCAGCATTAACAACTATTTCCTTTTTTAGCCTTCCCCTGCAGAAGTACAGGATCAGAGAGAATATATTAGATACTTCAGAAGTGAATACACCAACAAGCACTTTCTATACCTCCCGACCTGTCACAGAGGCGCAGCTATTTTAATAACTTGATTAAAATCGAACTGCTGGAAAGTGAAACTTTAAATCCTGACTGCTTTTCATGCCATCTCGGGCGGAGGGGCACTTCCATGGGGATGCATTGCACAATATAGTCTTTGCTACATGCCTATTAATATAAAAACAACAAAAAAAGTTGTTTCAGGTTGTCTTGATATAACGAGACGGGATCCATTCCATGCTTTTTAAGTGAACCGGTATCTGAGGTGAATGTGAAATACATAAGATCTGCCAAAATGCATATTATCACCTTGTTTTATTTAGATCCAGGTGTTCTTCAGACGGAAAGGTTAAGCCTTGCTGCAGTGCCTCAGCTTTACACAAAGGCACTTCATGCGGTGCCTTCCGTAGGTGATTAGTAACTGCAAGGATGAGCAATCACAGCACCAAGGTTCTTCAAGTAAATGCTCTGCCTTCCAATAAACTGAAATTGCCCAGTGACTGTGTAAACATCCTTCAGACAGCTTGCTTTCTGACAGCAAAACTGTACCCAAAATACTTGAGTCAATAGACAAAAATAGTCTTGCTTCAAATAATTTTAATCAGTGGTTTACTTAGCTAAGTGCCAGACAGTTTATGCAGCATCATATGAGTGCAGCAGAGCATATAAACTGTGATCAGAGTAAAATACAAGAAAATAATGAGAAATAAGCTTCAGCTTAGAGCAAACATATATGGCAAACTTTTTTTAAGGAGAAAAAGTCTCCAGATTCCACATCAATGAGGGGAAATAGTATTGCTGGGCATAGGTTAAAGAAAATATAAAGGACGCTGTCCTGGTACGTACAAGGTAGAGGCAGTCCGTAAGGCGTGCACGGAGTAAGAGGTCACGCATGTTTAGCTATATCGAGCTCTGTGAAATCTCAGCTGAAAATGCAAGGGCTGCAGACCGTACATTTTGTTTACCTATGGATTTGCCGTGATGGCATCGGCCGCTTACAGCAGTCAACTCAAGCTCTTCAATGAAATCGCTTGTAAAGCACAAAAGCTCTGCAGTTTGCTTTTAACCAGCTGTTAATGCCCTTGCCCCTACTTCTCCCTAAAACAGCTCCACACGAAGCAAGTGTCCGTTCTAAGGGTCTTACGCGGAACCCGCAGGAACAACCGCCCAGCGCCGGTGGAAAGAGGGGCATTTCTCACTGTTACATGCCACCCAGAAAAAAACCCCCACTTTTTGTACCCGAACTGGGCTGTTGCTTACATATCGCTAATAACACTAGCCGCGTTTTTAGGGAAACTTCCGCCGTGGGCAGGCTCACGGGTGCCACACCGGCTGCCCTGGCTGCCGCAGGCCCCGCGAGGACGGTGGCAACCCCGAGCTCTCGGGCTGGGGAACTGCAGCCTTGGTGCCATCCCGCAGCCTTGGTGCCATCCCACAGCCTTGGTGCCATCCTGCCCGGGGTCAGCGACTCTTCACCAGAGCTACTGAGCCCGGCGTATTTTGTGAGCCCCCACCGTAGGAAGGAAAGGGACGGCGTTATTTCGGGAGGATGGGACGTGCTTCAGCGCTGTGCTCCCTTAGGAGGCTCTGTCCCAGGCTGCAGCAAGCATCCCAGGACGGGCAGCATCCCGGGACAGGCAGCAACCCGGGGCAGCATCCCAGGATAGGCAGCATCCCGGGACAGGCAGCATCCCAGGACGGGCAGCATCCCGGGACAGGCAGCACCCCGGGACAGGCAGCATCCCGGGCAGGCAGCATCCCAGGACAGACAGCATCCCGGGCAGGCAGCATCCCGGGCAGGCAGCATCCCGGGCAGGCAGCACTCCGGGGCAGGCAGCATCCCGGGCAGGCAGCATCCCGGGACAGACAGCATCCCGGGACAGGCAGCATCCCGGGGCAGGCAGCATCCCGGGCAGGCAGCATCCCGGGACAGGCAGCACCCCGGGACAGACAGCATCCCGGGACAGACAGCATCCCGGACAGGCAGCATCCCGGGACAGACAGCACCCCGGGGCAGGCAGCACCCCGGGGCAGGCAGCATCCCGGGACAGGCAACATCCCGGGACAGGCAGCATCCCGGGCAGGCAGCATCCCGGGGCAGGCAGCGCCCCGGGGCACCCATGGGCGGGATGCCGCGTTTCCCCGCACCCCGCCAACTTGGCACCCGCCACGGACACCTCGGGCGGGGGCCCAGCGCCCCGGGGATCGCTCCTCAGGACCGAAACGCCGCGGGGTGTCTGGGGGAGCAGGGGGGTGCCGGTCCCCGGCAGCCCCCCCTCCCTCCATCCCCTCGCCCCCCGCCCCCCGAGCCGCCGTTACTCACCCCGGAGCCCCGCAGCCGCCGGGGGAGCGCCGGCAGCCTCCGCCTCTGCGCGGCCCCGGCCCCGGCCCCGGCCCCGGCCCCGGCCCCGGCCCCCGCCCGCCCCGCAACCCGGCAGCCAGCGGCCACCTCGGCCGGGGAACACGGGCATGGCGGGGGGGAGCGGCAGATTTTGCTCCGGGCCGGGCCGGGGCGAGCAGCGGGCGGCGGGCAGGAACGGGCAGCGGCGGCGGGCAAGGAACGGGCAGCGGGCAGGAACAGGCAGCGGCGGCGGGCAGGAACGGGCGGCGGGCAGGAACGGGCAGCGGCGGCGGGCAGGAACGGGCAGCGGGCAGGAACGGGCAGCGGGCAGGAACGGGCAGCGGCGGCGGCGGGGGCGCGGCCGCAGCTCCCCCAGCCCCGGTGCCGGCCGCGGGGAAGGCAACGCACAGGAAACTTGAACGACAGAAAGGCCGGGTACCAGAAAAGGGCGAGATGAGCAGAAAAAAGTTTGTGAAACTCCAAGCGCAGCTCTCCCTGCCCGCCCGATGCCTCCTAAACCCCCAAGGACGAGGGGTGCGATGAGAATAAAATAAACCCTTGTCCGCAGAGAGCGGCTTCTCCTCAGCTACAGCCCCTGTGACTCTTACCTGCTCTTTACGGTGATTCCTCCCTTCTCGCACTTTTTCTGCGCTCTTTTTCAGCGCTCCCACAACCTACCGCCGTATTTAAAAGGGCTTTCGATGAGAAAGTATCTCGTTACTATTGTTCCTTCTCTTTTCCGGACATCGATAACATAAACTCGGATTTCCTGACGGCATCTCCCTGATGCGGTTAACTTTTATTAGCTTGAAAATTGTAGCAAGGGTATTTGGGGGGCAGGCATTCAAATGAATGAAGAGGAAGCACGAGGTTTGCAGCCTCCCGGAGTCCGGAGCTTTGCCTTTGAACCTGCAGTCCCCTTGGCCTCTCTCCCAAAGCCCAGCCCAACATTCGTACTTCTTTTTAGAGAGCTGAGAAAGCTCATAAAAATACCGTGTCTGAAGTGTGCCAGCCCGTACCCTATGAAACTCCAAATATCAATAGTTTATTTTTAAGTACATACCTTGTTTCCCCTCTGTCTTCTTGTAGTTCACACTACATTTTCACTTTCCACAGTACTCCTTCCCGGCACAGGCTTGATCCGCACTCTGCAAAAGCAGGATTCACATCGGCTTAAACCAGGACGCCGTTAGGAGTTTATGCGGAATCTCATCGCGTGTTTCTTATCAAGGCCTCCTTCACCGCCACCCCTCGCTGCGTGTATCTACTTCTCCTCCTTGGAAAAAATACGGCAGCGGCCATCACGTGGTGTGCTCAGCGGCGGTAGGCAAGCTCGAGTGGTGTTTTGCTCATGGATGATGCAGTTAAGGGAAGATGCCCGTCGGGTGGCCCAAGCGACCAGGGTTTTGTGTCCTGGTGACAGGAAACTAAACCGAAAATCACCCAACCATTACCTTTCATAAAATGCAGTTGCTTTCTTTTTTCTCTTTGCTTACTTTTTAGCACCAAAGCCTGCTTTTTCGTACGATTCTTTCTTCGTTGACTTGCGTTGAGCGCACAGCTCCAGGAGAAAGCACGTGATACTTCCGAATCGTAAAGAAAACAGCGTGTTCCCTGCAGTCGGATGTCTCACCAGCACCTCTGCCCTCTGCTTGGCTGCAACACAAGAGCCGAAGCACAAGGTCCTGCTGCGAACAGAGCTGCCGGTGCTGAGAAGACGTTGTGCCAACCTCCCCGCTCCGCTGGGCAGGGGATGATGTCAAGGAAAGTATGGAGTCATCAGTTCTCTGAGAGGAGGGGGTGTCTGCGATTCTGAAAACGAAGCTCGGGAAAGCACCAGCAGCAGTTGACAGAAGAAGGTGTGATGTTTGGTGGTGACAGTGGCCAGCTCCCGAGGAGCGCTCGTAGCGAAGCAGAGGGCAACGAAAGGGGCTGTGACAAAATGCTGTTGGTGGCTGTAGCGTAATCCCGTACACCTCAGGCGAAGTTGTGCTGCCTGAGATCCACCGGCAGCAGCCATGCTGGCCCCGTAGCCTGGCTTTCATGGGGCAAAACCCGTGTGATCAGCTGAGCGTAGCTCAATGCATGGCTGTAAACGCAAGACCTAAGGCAGCTTGTGGAGCGTGCACTTCAGGGAATACCAGCTGCCTCGAGCGGAGCTTGCTGCGGGAGGAGAATTACAAGCTGTCTCCTGGCAGACCTTTGCTGCCAACAGTAGATGATGGTGGTTACGGCAAGGGGGGCGGGGAGCGCTTCTCTCACCCGTGGGACGTGAGGTATGGGTGCCCGCTGGTACCGCGCCTTCTTATTTCTGCAGAGCTTCCAGTGAGACAAATCTGGAAGGGATCTCCGTTGGTAGAGGCACCCAACGTATCGAGGTCAAGACGCTTTCTGCTTCAACCCACCCTCGTAACACGGTGAACGCTGGAATAAGGAAAAAGAGTAAAGAACATGGACTTTCCTTATGGGTAGTGAAAATAAAATGGATGTAAACAATGCGGCAGGGAAGAGCCTTCTCAACAGCAGGGCCACCACGGACAGATGAGGACAGGGACTTCTGGAGCAGACAGAGCCAGCCAGACCGGCAACACCAACGTTCCAATTCCATTTTGCATGTATGCTCTCATGGCAATTCACGCTCAGCTTCTGGAAGTGAAAGACTTAATAATTGATCTGGGATCAAAAATGCACATAAAAGGAGATTTCTAAAGCAAAGCAAAACAAAACAGAAAGCCAGGAACGGCTTATTCGGCCATTGTGTCCATTGGCTTTGTAAGGAAAAAAATTGCTGTGCAAAAATATAAGAAGTTTCAAATGGTGAAAAGCTGCCTCTGTCCCAAATATTTTAATGAGAATCAGAGAACGTTAAAGCTGATGATGGAAGAAGGCTGGAGCCCAGTCAGAAAATAGGCGAGCGCTAATGTTAAAAATAGTACTGGAGGAAACGGAATTCAAACTCAAAAGTGAAATCAGCAGGTGCAGCCCGTACACTCTCTGGTTTGGTCAGGTTGTAGGTCTGGAAATAACCCTGAGCGAGAAGAATTGCGAAGGAATGGTGGTGAGTCACCAACAGGGAAAAGATAAGCGTGGCACAGCACTGAGAGTTGCTTGTTGGGGGCTTAAAAACCCACGCGAGAGACCGTGAGCGTATCCAAAAACCCCGCCGTGGTTGTCATCGGTGGTCAGTCAGTCAGGAGTAGTGTTTATTTAATGTATTTCCTCCGTAACCTTCTCTGGAGTTCTTGATTTCACCACATTGCCTAGTCCAGCTTCGGAAAAGCTGTTGTGAGAGTGTTTGCATCCCCACTCTTTCAAAGGTACGCCACAATTTTTTGTCTTCAGTTCAACGTAATTCCATTTCCTTGTGTCGGCAAAGACAATTATTAAAAAAACCACCAAATATTTTTTCTGCCTGCTTGAAGACCTCAGCGGTTCATAGACTGCTTTCAGACTGGCATCTCTTACCCAGTAGAAGGGACACTCCTTCCAGCCTGCTCGGTTTTTTTTTAATTTCTCTGAACATCTGTTGGTTTCTTGCTCTGTTTTTGATGGCGAGGTTCCAGAAGAGAACACAGTTTCTAGATCTGACTGTACTAGGGACCACACAGGCAAAGCTGTGCAGCAGCTCTGCACTACATGAGAGGTCTCTGGCCACGCCACGAGCACTGCGTTGAGCTTGCTGTCAAAGCTGCAGTCGCGTTTTGTTGCAATTTCATAATTTTGTCTGTCTTCACGGTGCTGCCAGCCCTCCGTCACTGGCCGCTCTCCCTGCGGACGAGAAGGGCTCTGGTTCTTCGCTGCCGATTGCGACAGTTGATAACCAGGGCGGCAGGGAAGAGCCTTCTCAACAGCAGGGCCACCACGGACGGATGAGGACAGGGACACTGCTGGAGCAGACAGAGCCAGCCAGACCGGCAACCCCAACACGCGGCACACCGGCCCTCTGCGGGCACCGACCCAGCGTGCGGCACCAACACCGACGCTTGAGAAGCTCTCAAAGAAGGTCACGCTAATTCCATGTTGAATATAGGAATAAACAAAACCACATCACAGGTGTTGTTATTGGGAATTATGATGGGTTCTTTGATCCGATTTTCTTCGCAGGACCGTGACTCCTGTCAGCGCCGTGGAAGAGGTGGGACCACGAGACGTGGTGGAGGGGACGCAACAGCTCAGGCTGCTGAGCGTCAACCCCCGGCCCAAGCACACGCAGCTCTGCTTCCCGGAACCACGCTTGGTCTGCTCCTTCCCGCCGCCTTTCTTGCTTCCGCTTCTTTAATGACTTTCAGCTGCTCAGACATCCAATTCCTTGTAACCCAGACAGCGGAGTTTTGGTCCACGGCACTATAGTAATATCGGCGTTACCGCTACGGCAGTAGAACGGGCAATAATTCATCGCCTGTCTGTCTATCTTCAGTATTGCAGGTAGTCTGGGCGCTGGCTCTTAGCGGTACATCTGCTGTGTATGCCAGCGATTCTCATTTATTTGCCTTAACTCAGCAGGATGAAATCAGTTCCTTCGTCTGGTAAATGCAATCGCTCTGTCTCCTCGTGAGTGCATAACTGAGCCGAGGAAGGACGAATTCGCGGGGCACGCGTGGGTCCAACAGTGCCATACCAGAAAATCATAGAGACCATGTGCGAGACACGGCGTCAGCCCGCATCCTTTAAGAGGTTAAGAATTGTGAGTTTTTCTAATATTTTTGTGGCAAGATTAATTCCTCTCTGTTAAGGAAAGACTTGGCTGGTTTGGTAAGTAGCAATCCTGAAATCTCCTTCAACGGATGGCTTCTAGCGTTTGTTTTCTATTCACTGTGTTCAGTGCTTGCTTTGATCTTTTATCCAAGCCCTGCTCCCGTTGCTTTACAAGTGATATTTTCATGGGATTTGACATTCAGTGAAGCTGATGCTCGGTGAAGCCAGGCAAGACACAAACCACAGCCCCACTTCTCACATCCTCTTCTAGGAAATGCAGGTTTGGTTTCAGTCTCTGCTGTTGTGCTCAGCCCTTCTACCCTGTGAGTAACTCCTCATCTTCCCTCGTAAAGAATTCATCCTCCTGAAGGCTAAGGGACGTAAGAGGCTATACGAAATAGCGTCATTTGTAAGGAATAGTCCTACTTTTGGTGCGGGGCTGTTCCACCTGCCGTCGTTTTTCCGTTGCCGCAGTTTCAGAAGGCTTTTGCTGATGCAGGCATTTATCTGCAGCTTTGCACGCAAGCGTTGGTCACAACCTGGGCTTTGATCTTTTGTTTGTGCATTCAGAAAGCCCCAGAGGTCTACTGTTGTTATTTAGCTTTGTGAAACCTTCAAAGTTTTTAAGCCAGTTTTAGTCTCTGCAGCGTATTTATCTGCCACTAAATCTCTTCCACGGTTTGCTGACAACCAAGTGCTTACAAACCTTTCAGCATGGAATAGTCTGGCAAACGTATACGCGGAATAAAAATGAGCAGCGCGAGGACACTCTGAAAACATTTCTGTTACCTTCATATTCTTGTACTGTTCCTGTTACCAAGCGCTATACAGTGCTTTTGGACTTTAGATCCTGAGGCTTTACCAGAGGTAGTAATCGTTACTATCCAGACTCTGTGGATAAGAAACACAGGCAAAGTGACTTGGTGAAGGTCATGCAGCCGGTCCGTGACTAAGCTGAGACTAAAACCCAGCTCTCCTCTGCTCCAAAAACTAAACCAGAATGAATGCTACGACCTCCCGCAGAAAGCGTGGTAACGGTAGCAGAGCAGCAGCATAAATTATTTAAAACTGTAGCTATTGACGCATATTTAATGCATAATTTATTACGCGTTAAGTTTATTTACGATGTATTTATTATGCATTTCGTTCAATTAATTTTCAAGCGTATTTTTTGAAGGAGGACGGTAAGCAACAAGACCCAAAGGGAGTGTGTCCCTGGCTGATCTGCCCCGTGCTGTTGGTAACTCCTCCGGCGGAGCTGAGGGCTTGCGCCCGAGCAAGGTCACGAGCTCACGCCTGACACATCCTGTACTGCTGCGACGGGATGGAGATAAGAGCAGGCAGCGAATGGCTCTGCTCTTCTCCGAGCCTGCGGAAGCTTTGAAGAGACTACGTCCGATTTCTTATTTCTTTTTAATTCATTCCCTCCTTCCATTTCTATAAAAAGGTCCTTTTTGCTGAGGTTGCGTTAGACCTGTGAAGAGCAACGAGGCACAGCGCCGCGGTGCATCTCTGTGGGTCATGAACTATTGTGCTTTGATATTTAATTAAATGCAATTAAACACCTGGGCGAGGCGGAGCTGCTGGCTTGCACCAACGCTCCTCTCGCTGAGCTCTTCCCCAGAGCGGCGAGGGACGTCTCTGAGGGCCGCCGGCTGTCTCTGGCTGGGGGACGGGGCCACCAAGCCTAAGGGACACGGGGGGGGCCCGCTCCTTCACATCAAGGGACGTAGGGTCACCCCTTCCGCACACCAAAAAGCCTGCCTTGTGCAAAGCCCCCCGCCCCTATAACTTCGACAGCAGCCGCTTTCTCCGTGTTCCTCCTTCGGCATGAAAAGAAAATATCTCGTTGTAAAATAATTACAGAGTGTCGTAAAATAATTACAGACGCATTTCACTTGCATGGGATAACACACAGATGAGTTTGCAATCTCACGCAGGTTGAGTGAGAGTTACACAAGAGATCAATGCTTTTTGGCGCGTGCTGTCTGTGGGTAGAGACATTACTCAGTGTATACTTCCTTTATGTGCCTCCAAGGTATATAACCTCGTGTTGCAAAGAAGCTGAACAACCCATGAAACTCATTGCCAAACTGATAAATAACCTGCGGAAATCGCTGGCACAAGATACGGCTGCCAAGAATATAACCGAACTTAGAAAAAGGGTTAGAAAATACTAATATCAAGAATTAGAGACCATATTTAAGGGAGGGAGTGAACCCTGAGATGTTAAAATAAATGTACCGAGAGCAACATCATGATTTGATTCAAAACACTGGGCCATCCGTATCTTCAAGGGTTGCTCGCTATGAGGATCTCGGTGTTGGACGTGCACGCCTATAGCTCGATCCCCCTCGCTCAGGATCCTGGTTTACATCCCTAAATACCGCGCTCGGTGGAAAGAAGGCACAGGCGGCATGCAAAGGGCTTTCCAAGGGCAAAGCAGGCAAAGACAAACAGCAGAGCGAAGAGCACGCCTGACAAGTAAAGATCTGGAACGGAGGACACGGGGTGGCATCGGGGTATTGGACTATTATCAAAATTCCTGCTTTCTTCACGCAGAGGTCAATTTACCCACCGACGCATTCGTTGCCAGGGGTGAGCTCGCAGGTATCCATCCCAGACCAAGCCTGCCACCTCCTTTAAACCGTTGGTAGAGACAAGCACCGTCCAAATGGGTTAGAAGAGGGGGAGCTGTATTGTGTATTAGAATAGAATAGTTCCGTTGGCATATATACACACACACACATATATACACATATATATACACATATATTTGAGCCCTTCTCTTCCCATTTTCTCCAGTAACCAGTCCCTATTTACCAGATGCATCCATGCGCCCATGTAAAGGAGAAATATTGCCCTCGGCCCCCGAGAAATCAGTGGGAGCTTTGCCGCGGATGAAGCACGCGTACGTGGGGAGAGCAGGGCCAGGCTTCACCCCGGCACCGCTGCCTGCTGAGAGCTGCTGAACGAGAGGAGCTCTGCTCCTCTGGCCACAGGTGCATTTGCAGGTAGCCACCCCGGAGCGAGCTAGCAGGGCTGGAAATTCAATCAGCAGGTACCTGAAATGGAAAGACCAGGCTTTCAGGCTTGTTTTCTGACAAGACAAGCATTTTCAGCCACGCGGTTTGGCAGTTCAGGCGATACAGGCAGCGCGAGTCTCAGGATGTGGACATTGAAAAAAATACCTTCCCCATCTCACTTTTGGGCTGCTGATAGTATGTGGCTGTTCTTTTACAATTTCCTTCCTGCACAGGCAGCCATCACTAATTTTAGACTTGCTTACATGTAAAAGTCACATTTCTGGCTTGGAAAGAGTTTGCTGCTTCTGAAGAAGAACCCTACCCCGTCTTGCCAGGTAACTATTGCTCTGTAGCTGTCAGCGACAGCCCTCTTGGGTTGTTAAAAGGAAACAAGCACAGGGCACAAGGTTGGTTTGAAGGTATCCAGGACTAAACAGCAAAATGGATCCATTTGTGCAACAGCTGTTAGGGAAACGCATACCATGCCCGGCAAAAATGGAAAGAAAGATGATGACCTCCGGGTTCAGCAGCTCTGCCGCAAAGCGTGATTCCACGATAATCAAGTGGCTAGCTCTAGGTGGGGGATTATATCGAGGTTAGCATTTACATTAGCTTTGTACCTTTTAAGTCTTGCCAAAATTTGTCAAGTCTTGCTCTTATGATGTTACAGATTTTGGTTTGGTAACGCCCAGTCAGACGATCCTTTTGCCTTTTCACGTGCTGGTGTTAATCTCATTCTTACAAGACACATTCCCTGGAAATATTCCCTGGGCTGTGCATGGCCAGCTGGGTCACCCAGCACCCCATGAGCTACCCAGGCTCCTCAGTGAGCAGAAATCCCACGTACGGGTGTATAGTTCAGAGGTTTTTTGTGCTACTTATTGTAAACGGAGACTCGAAGCTATGTGCAAATCCGAGGGGATTCTTGCGAGCACGCCAAGCGTCGAGCACGCCAAGTAGGGTGCCTTGAAGCCCCCGGTCCCTGCTGTTAGCGATGCCGGGAGCCCTGTGCTCTTCCCTCTTTTGGCTGGATGCAAGGTGGGGAAGGCACCGCCTGCGGCAGCCTGCTCCGGGCTGTCCCGAGCGGGAGATTCCCAGGCAGAGCTTCCGTGCGCTGCGGCAGGCAGCCCCAAACCAGCAGGGCACGAGCTGGAGGAGCGGGGCTCTGCTGGCCTGCGGTGGCTCCAGGGGCCCGCGACGGAGCTGGCCCCCAGCTCCCGAGGCAGCGGGCGCGGGACCCTCCTGCCCTCCTCTCCCGCTCGGCAGGGAGCTCTGCACTTCCCGCGCAGCCCTGGGCGTGCATGGGTGTGCATGGGCGTGCATGGGTGTGTTTGGGTATGCACGGGCATGCACAGACGTGCATGGGTGTGCATGGGTGTGCATGGGCGTGCATGGGTGTGCATGGGCGTGCATGGGCGTGCATGGGTGTGCATGGGCGTGCATGGGTGTGTGTGGGTATGCACGGGCATGCACAGACGTGCATGGGTGTGCATGGGTGTGCATGGGTGTGCATGGGTGTGCGTGGGTATGCACGGGCATGCACAGGTGTGCATGGGCGTGCATGGGCATGCATGGGTGTGCACGGGTGTGCATGGGTGTGCACGGGTGTGCACGGGCGTGCATGGGCGAGCGTGGGCATGCATGGGTGTGTACAGGCGCGCATGGGCGTGCATGGGCGTGCATGGGCATGCACAGGTGTGCATGGGCGTGCATGGGCGTGCACGGGCGTGCATGGGTGTGCACGGGAATGCATGGGCGTGCACGGGCGTGCACGGGTGTGCATGGGCGTACGTGGGTATGCATGGGCGTGCATGGGTGTGCATGGGCGTGCATGGGCGTGCACAGGTGTGCATGGGCATGCATGGGTGCGCACGGGCGTGGGTGTGCACGGACGTGCATGGGTGTGCATGTGTGTGCACAGGTGTGCATGGGTGTGCATAGGTGTGCACGGGCGTGCACGGGCGTGCATGGGTGTGCATGGGTGTGTGGCTCTGGTACCAGCCCCGGTCCCCACGCCAGCCACACGCAGCGTCACCTCTGCCCGCTGCAGCCCCAGACCGAAACCAGACAGTCTGTGCTGGGACAGGAGAGGCAGCAGAAGAGGAGCGGCACAGCAAACCTCGTGGAGAGCATGGAGCGCTCAGGCATTTTACAGAGTATCGCAAACCTCTTCTATGCTTGTATTCCTTAAAGGCATTTGGAGCGTTTCCTTAGAAAGGTGTGGGTGATCGGCGAACAGATGCGTAATCCAACCTCTCCCATTGCCAGGCAGTTTCTGGTTGCTTTAGGAACATTTTGCGAGATCACCTCTGAAGTCCTGGACAACCTTTTAAATGATTTCACGACCGCTGGGCAGCAAGGAGACTCCCGTAGTTCAGTTTCTGTATTTCAGAAGATCCGAATTCCCTGCCACGTGCCAAGTAAACGCCGCTTCGCTGTGCCACGTTCTGCCTCACAGGTCAGGGCTGAGGCGCTGACAAGCTGCTCCGAAGAGGTGATAAATCCTTCACCCGAAGTGAAGAATCTGCCCGGTGACCAATTTAGAGAGACTTTAAATCAGCCTGGCAGACGATGAAGGCTTGTTCTTACCTGATGTGGTAAGGACACATCATTAGAAGAACCTTACCTGATATTATTGAATGGGAGGGAAAATGCAATTGTGTTACTCTGTCATACAGAAAAGATTTCGTGTTCTTGGTACCCGTGTCTGCTGCGCGATATGGAAATCCTCCTCGGTGTAGTGTCTCTTCATTAGGAGTGATCCCAAGACATTTTACGCGATTCAGTCACGATGCCTAAGGGATCGTTTTATCCGTCTTAACTGCAATCAGCTCCAGGGATGAAGTGCTCCAAATATTTAACAAGAGAATGATTTTGAATAATAACCGAAGCATATTGCATCCTGCAAAAATCACCTGCTTCGTGTTTCAGTTCTTACAGGAATCCAAGTTTACGCTTTTATGCCTGTGAAAATATGAGGTAAGCTTAAAATTGCGATTTACTGGCCAGAGTATTCCAGGCAGCCACAAGTATTTGTAGTCGATTAAGAGGGTGAATTTCAGATTTGGCGTTTTGCTCCGGTTCTGTTTGCAACCTCGAAGGCTGATACGTGCCGCGGCCATCGCTTTGGTTCTTTTACCGCAGTTACGATTTCTCTCAAAACAATCTTCCGACGCTTTGCGGAAAGCAGGTCTTTATATCCACCGACTCCCCGTTCATGGCTCTCAGGCAGGAGACCAGCTCATCGGGGACCAGCGTTTGCTCTTGAACATCGCTGCCCAGCGTGTCCCCCCGCTGGTTCTCCAGCAGGGACCCGTGGCCCCCCTGGGCTGAGCCGAACGCGTGGCTTTGCCCGCTCCGGCTGCTGTTTAAGATGAGATTGATCTTCTCCAGCAGACAGATGGGGTGTCCCCCTCCCTCCCCGTCCCACAGGTGGGGAACGGGGCTCGTGTAGTCCCTGAAGAAGATGTTCATCTCCGGTTCTGGGAGGGCTGCGGGGGGCTGTGTTTGGTAAATGTTGGCAGCCACGTACCCCAGCGGGTTCCCGTCGGACACCTGAGGTTTGTAGTCGCTGATCTGCTCGGGGGCCCTGATGCTGGCGGGCGCCGTGCTCCCCGTCTGCTCCCCGGCCTTGGGGACCTCTCTGCTGGGCTTCCTTCTGCTGGCCACGTTCTTGTACTCCTCGTGCGCTGGCACCTCCTCGATTTCCATAACTGTGGGGTCCAAGAACGGCTCAGGGAAACTGTTACTCATGAAATCGCTCTTTTCCTGGGAAAAAAAAAATGACGAGTGTAGTAACAAACTGGCAAATTTTACCAACGGGAGAGATACCATCAGACCATCCCGAGGAAGAAATGGAGCAACGACTTGTTGTCTTCATCTCGTCTTCCCTCCCACCTCTCCCATCCGATTCCCCCTGCGAAAGAGACCACAGCGAGGTGGACAAGAGAAGGCGGGGAGCAGCTGTGCGCGTCTCCGTGCTTCTGCATGCAATTCAAGGGCAGCTTGAGTCAACCGTGGCCACTAAATAAAGCGTAGATCGAGGCAAGGTTTAAAGACCTCAGCTAAGCTGGGCTCCCATGCACCTTGCAAATGCCTTGGGAAATGATTCCTCATCAGTTCCCAGTCCCTTAGAGCTTAATCCTCTTCCCATCCGTGTTTCTCACAGCTCCAGAGCGAGCTTTAATCTAAGGGGAAACCAGTGAAGAAAAGCTGGGAGAAAACGGTGCGATTACCTGGAGTGACTTCACCACGTTGCTGTTTCCCACGTAGGGAAAGTCTTCAAACAGCCATTTTGGCAAGAGCGACACAACGGCGGCGTTAATTCTTTACCAAAAAGAAAAAATAAACCCCAAAGTGTTAGTCCATTTTATTAGTCACTTGTTCACGCGGGATGAAATTGTCCCCTGGCAGGAGGGGAACACACGAAGCGCACCCGTCCTTCACGGGTGGCTTGGGAGCCCCAGGTTTACCCCGTATGGGTGGGTTCCCCCGTTTGAACCCTAGCTCTTCATTTTTTCAACCTTATTCCTCAGGGTTTGCTTCTGGAAGCTAAATTACGCTAGTTAAATCCCTTAGGTAAAACTTGGCTGTACGTGACAATGTTGCTGTACCGGGGGGTGGGGGGAGAACCAAGCTACGTGTACGAACCAGAGGAGGTGTGCGCGTCCTGAACTGATGAAATCAAATACACAGAAGTAATGAAAGGTGATTCTCCTACAGCCAAAGCTGCCGCAGAAATGAAAATCATTGGCAAGAGATTTTAATTTCGCTGAGCTTTGCTGACATTCTAGTGCATCGCTGCGTTCCCGGGAAAATACCCCGTGCCTGTTGTTGCGGAAATGCTTGGGTTTCACAATTACATCGACAGCAGGCGAATTAGGCTGGGTTCAGGGACGGGAAGAGGCAGCCCCTCGACGTCTTCGAGCCCCAGGTCTCCCCTCCCCTATTTCTCGGTTTGTGGGGAAGACGCAGCCGGTAGCTCTGCTCCACGGTCACCGTTCCCTTGGGTTCACGTGGGGGACAGGAGCGCCTGGACTCCTGGACACCCCTATTCCCCTGAAAGGGCAAACTGGGACAGAAGGAGCGCTGCTTTGTGAGGGTGCCTGGCCAACAGCAGCCAGTGTTAAAAACCGGTATTAAGAGTCTCCCCGCTGAGTTTTTCCGCTGCTGCACCCTCCAGCCTCTGCCCGTCCCTCGGGGTCCAGGGGCTTCCGTGTCCCCTCCTCAGTCAAAACTGGGAGTAACAAGCCCTAGGATAAAACGTACCTGCAGAGGCTATGTTTTTCCTCTTTTTTCTACCCCTTTTACCTGTGTAATAATATAGCGCATGTCCCTAAGTCTGGCCTTGACAGAGGAGTGATTTTTACTTTTTTTGTTGGCCTCTGCCTTACTGTAGAGCGCACAGATGTCTTTTCATATAGCAATATGATTAATGGGAGAAGTCGTCCTTAGTAAGAGCAGGTTTCTGTAGTTAATTTTTAAATATGCTGGAAGAAAGGCAGGAGTTGGAAATACGGAAAAATTTGTGAAGAAAGCAATACCTTTTTCTGGCTGATTTTTTAAACATCAGAATTACAAAAACAACCGATAATATGACCACGCTGACGCCCAGTCCCAGGAAAACTCCAACGTCATTGTCTGAAAAAGGACAGAGAGGAAAAAGGTCAGTCGGGGGGCCCTGCTCCAGCACCCCCTCTGCCATGACATCTGCTGATATAAAGGGCAGATCTCTGCCAAAGCAGCCTTCAGCATTTCACTTGCCCTTTTGCTCCTCAATTAACGAAGCTAATTCAAAGGAGCGTGCTCGCTGTGTTTAACCATTTCCTAAGCAGCCTTACCTTCCAGAAAGGCTGAAGTGAATTCTTCAGCTTACGCTGGTTTTGCTTTTGGTTTAAGTACTGCAACAGATCACAACGTAAGCTTTACCAGAAGACGCGCAAGCCAGAAGCGTAACCAAAGTTAGAAAAACGGATGGGAAACGTCTAAATGAGTCTTCGGTTCAAACTGCAAGGTCGAAACAGTCCGTTGCCGTCATGCTATATGTTAACATTACCTTGTATTTTCCTTGTTTTCTTACCGCCTGCTTGTGATGTACATTATATTATAAGTCTGATAAGAAAGCAGAGCTCAAGGCGTGCATTATGCGGGTGCTGCCGAGCCACGAGAGCGCTGCAGCCTTTCCTGCCATGCAGCCCACGTCCCCATCAAGTGAAAAGTCGCTTTTCTGGCTCTGACCTCTCTGAAGTGTAAGGGAGCTTTCGCTTCCTCATCACCAGATGCTGCAGGTGCTGCTCGGGCTAAACCTTCCACTTCTGGTCAAGGAGAAAGTCTGGCTTACCAGATCTGAGCTACTGTCTTCTTACCATGGGAGATCTCGCTGTAGGTGCTGCCCAGGAGCTGGTCCTCTGAAGGGACTTAAATAGAGAGAGGAAAAAAATGTCCATAACTTCATTTAGAGGACAGCAGGTGACATAGAAGCTATGGCTTATTTTTATCTTGTTAAAATTATTTAGAAAAATAAATAATGGTATAGCGAGAAAAATAAAGCCCCCTAGAGTAATCGGTAACTCCAGCTCTGGCTGGACCCTACACGATCTCCTGTTTCTCAAGAGATCCAATTAAACGAGACGCTGATGAACACATAACACCAATTACAAAACGTCTTCCACGCGCATCGCTCCCCTCAGCACCTGAAACAAGAATTTAGTCGTCCTGAGGAACTGTACCTTATTTTTCATGAGCACCTACCGATTATTTCCCAAAGTGTCTGAACCCCGTGGGACTGAATTTTCTGGTAATATCTGTTTGTGTGATGGGCTGGGCGGTGAGGGAAGATCTGCAGCTATAGTCCCTGCCGTGGCAAGACGCATATTTTTTGCTAAAATAAGCAGCAAGCTTTCGTCCCGGACAAATTCAGCAATTCCCTTGGGATCTCTTCTCCTTAACAAATACGTGGTGCCGTTGCTGCTACAGAAAAGGGCTGAGGGTCCAGGCCAAGGGCGATCCCACCGCTGGGCTGGGTGTTGGACTGAACCTGTAGCCCGGACCACGACCACAGCTCTGCGGTCAGGACAAGCCGCCCACCGCATCTCCCCGGGGTCACCTGCCTGCACCGGGACCGGGGCGATCACCCCGGGCCGGGCACGAGCAGCACGGCCGGCCGGAGAGAGAAGGAACCGCCGTGCCCTGCTGTCAGACCTCAGCTGGAGTGATCCGCTGGGGTCGGGGCCACCCTGCAAGAAAAAGGGGCTCTGCCGGGACGCGCACGGCACGCACGCTCGCCCGTGGGAGAACATGACCCATCAGAGCATCCCGGGCAGAGCACGTAGGGGCGAGGCGAGCCAGGGTGGCACGCGAGTGCTGCTGCAAGGACGAGGAAGGTAGTCGGTCCCCTTTCACCGTGAGCAGGAGGAGGGTCGTCATCTCGGACTGCAGCAGCTAAAGCACGGGTCACGAAAGAGGACAACTGCTCTAGCAGCAAGGCTGAGGAGCACCAGGGTAGGTTGCTTTTTCCTGGAAATGCAAGAGCAGTTTCAGCAAACCTCTGTCAGGAACGGAAGCAATTACAGCTGATCTTCCCGTGGGATGGGGTAACGCTCCCTAGGACTTTGCTATGTCTTTCAATGGCGGCGAGCGTTGCTGGTGACGTGGTCGTGGGTCCGTGTTGTGGTTCAAGGAAGGGAAATGCCCCCAAAGCAGCTGGCAACATAAAGGGCCCCTTCTGCAGAGTCATCCGTGCAAGCACAGCTCACGCTGCCAGCAGGATTTTCCCAAGACAGCAAATTGCCAATACCGGGGAATTTGGGAAGGGCAGCCTCGCAAGTGCATCTTTAGAAGTACAAGGATGCGGGCGCTTTATGAAAGCCCTCATTTGCAGGCCTGAAAACTCCTCCGTACCCTCCAGTTGGCTGACTGCTTTGGGAAAAATCCTGCTGCTCCCCATGTTTGCCTCTCTGTCCCCAAGAGCCGGCTGTCCCAGCAGGGCAGGGACGAGAAGCCACCTCCTCCACAGCGTGGGGCCAGCACCTGCCTCAAGCCAAACGTCTGCTCGGGCAGCAGAGGATCGGCGTTCAGAAGAACAGCAGGTAGCATCCTCACCTACAATCACAGAGCTTCAACTGGCTGAGACAGTTAAGGATATCCAGCATAATATATCCTATATATATAAAATATATACAATAGTATCCTAAACAATATGGGCCACCTGATTTCAGCCAGTGATTTCTGCAACAGAGTTAGTAACCCATCCATTGAGACTGGTTCGGATGAAAACGAGTGAAAACCTTTTGGAATTCACAGCCCTTAATGAATGAAACAGCAGCGGTCAAAGGACGGAGCTTATCCAAGCCTGGTGGAGCAAGCCCCGTTCCACTTCTGTTTGGAATCCAACGCAAACCCAAAGCCAAATGCAATTTCTTCCTCTCCAAAGGGCAAAAAAATCCCAGAAAAGGTACTATCTCTGGTTTTGTGCGTTTGAAGCATATGGATCTCCTAGCAGAGCTCCTGGAGTTCAAGTATTTCGGTTCCCTCAGCAGAGCGTGTTTGCAGGACAGGCCCACCCAGCTGGAGCGCGCTGCAGACGCTGCAAAGCATCTCTCGAATATATGGGATTGTGGAAGGAAAGTGATGGAGTACGTTATTCCGCAGCCTGGGAATTCAGCAGTTTTGGGGGGCAGGTGTCACTGGCACATTGAACTTGTATAAATTAAAAAAAAATAATAATACGATTACAGTAATGCCTTACTGACAATGGACGGGCTCAATCTGAATAAGGAAGATGAAGAACGAGGTTCCACCTGCGGGGTCAAGCTGGAGGACTTCACCGTAGGTGTCAGCGGTGGGTTGGGCTGGTGCTTTGGAAGCAAACCTTGCACAGGTACGAGCTTCACTGGTGCCTCGTGCTGGCACTTCCCCACATGAACCCCCAAGCTTTGTTCAAGGAGTCTGTGCAACCACTAAGGATGAAGTCTCTGTTTTTAAGCATTTAACACATTTCTAAGCCGTTTGCTAGTGCAAAGGTTAGAGCATCCTCCTTCCGACACCCGGCTCTTCCCCCTTCCGTGCAGACGGACACCTGCTGCCGAGGTTTAAGCCCACCTGAGGGTCAGGACACTGGAAATTCATGTCACCAGAGCTGGAGGTGCCCAAACCCCGGCCTGCCCGGAGCCGAAGGCCGTCAGTGTGTCCGTGAGGATGACACCTAATAGCCAGGGCTAAAAGCCGTGAACGGCCCGGGACGAACCGGTCAGGAATATTTGTTTCCACTTCTTGGGATAAAAATGGAATACCCGCCCTTCTCAAAGCCATGAGGGGTGCCAACCAGAGACACAGAGCCGGTTTGTCAGAGGGAAAGTATCTGAGCAGCTTCAAATAACCCATCTGAAATTGTGTCACAGCATGGGACGGTGAACTGATGACATCCTCAGGTGTCACCATTGCCTGCAGCTCCAGCTGGCTCTGTCAGGGCACCAGGGCACTACCAGGTCTTGATGGCCCTGCCCAGCCTCACCTGGGACCTCCACCCCCAGCCCCTGCCCAGGGGGCTATTTAAGCTCAGCCCTGGGCTATGAGCTATGCTGGGGGAGCTCT
This sequence comes from Mycteria americana, assembly GCF_035582795.1. Lineage (NCBI taxonomy): Eukaryota > Metazoa > Chordata > Aves > Ciconiiformes > Ciconiidae > Mycteria > Mycteria americana. The sequence continues at coordinate 68,672,756 of NC_134371.1, read as the reverse complement.
GGAGGTCCCAACTCTGATCTGGCTTTGTGACTTGACCTCAGCCCTCCCTTGTCTCCATGGACCTGCCCAGCCACCACTGGACACTGTGTGCAGCAGCCATAAATGCAGAGGTTTTGTCTGTGGTGTTCATGGCATGGCTATGGTGGCACTGGGAGGTGTCCTCAGTGCTCAGGTGTTGAGCTGTGCGTGGATGATCCTGGCTCATCTGGGTGAGGACCAGCAGCAGGATGGAATAACACAGGGAGCTCAGTATGCCCAGCTCTTGAGGACAACCAAAGCCACCACACGCAGTGCTGGAGATGATGACAGTCCTTGCTTTCCTTTCTAAATTGGCCCATGCTCTCGTCTCAAACATTTTCCAGAACCGAAGCCTGCCTGCTTCCCACCCCAGGTAAGAAAGGGCAGGTTGCAGCTTGGCCAGTTGGTCTCTGTAAAAGTTGGTTTCTATGTTTTGTTTTTTTCTATAACATTTATTGTTAAATGTGCAAAGCAGCAACCTCATCTTTTCTATCACACCAGGGGAGAATGACTCAATTGGTCTATCTTGTGGAGTAAGATGCGATTCTCGTGCATTAGAGATTTGTGAACGGGAGCAAAGATTGGCTAGATAAGGCTTTCCCAAGGATGCATTGGCAAAAATCTCTATTTTCATGTCCTGCAGCCAAGAGGTTTCCATCTAGAGCCTTGCTTTCCTCTGGTCAATGGGAGAGTTTTACATCTAATTTCTAAAATGAAGTAATTCTACAAAACTGGCGGGTTGTGGGAACATCACGAATGAAACAGCAAGCTGAGCTCTGCAGCTCCAATGCAGCAAGCAGCAACTTCTCCACCCAACAGGGCTTACCTTGGCTGCAGCTGGGTTTGCTGACTCCATCGGGGTAGACTGCGTACACCAACACATCGATGCGACCTCCTGCTGCTGCCTCTTCTGGAAAGAAGCAAGATTTGCCTTTAAAATGTATTGTAAGCTGCTGTGAAAGCTCGAGGCTTGCTCAAGGGATTGTTACTGAGTGGTGAAAGTAGATGGAGGGGTGGGGGGGGTCCCCAGCTCCAAGTCTGCTGCACGCCTTCCCTCCCCTGGGGAAAGCCACTGCACGAGCTGTTCCCAAAAACACGCGTGGAAGAGCAAAAGCCTGGTCAGGTAACTGGCTAGGACGTACCCAAAAAACCCCTAAAGACCAGAATTAATGTGGGAAGCAGGAACGGAGTGGGACAGGTCCTGAGATGTCCAACATGTTCAACAGGCTGCCCAGAGAGGTGGTGGAGTCACCATCCCTGGAGGAGTTCAAAAAACGTGTAGACATGGCACTTTGGGCCGTGGTTTAGTAGGCATGGAGGTGTTGGGTTGACGGTTGGACTTAGATGACCTTAGAGGTTTTTTCCAACCTTAGCGATTGATTCTGTGATTAGGCTGTGTTGGGAAGGACCCACAGGCTCGTCTCTCTGGGCACGGCGGGGAGGAGAGGTGCTAAAGCAACGGTCTTGGTGCATCAAGTGTTGTGCCTTCTCTCTCTGCATCCCTTAAACACACACATGCATCTCCTGCGCTTGGGCAGGCCTCCACATGCTTGGCTTCCCTGCCTGCCCGCTCACTTGTCACGTCGTTCTCCTTCCCTCTCCCTCCTTTCCCCGTGACCTTCGCCTGGGGGACCAAATCCCACTGACTGCCCTCATGTCTCCTATTGCTTCACTCACAGAATCACAGAATCGTAGAGGTTGGAAAAGACCTTTAAGATCATCGAGTCCAACCGTTAACCTAACACTGCCAAGCCCACCACTACACCATGTCCCTCAGCACCTCATCCAAACGGCTTTTCAATACCTCCAGGGATGAAGGTACCTCCACTCCTTCTCCCTAAGGGCTCTTCGTGGTCCCGCTCTCCAAAAACAAGTGGGCAGGGGCTCGGTTTTGAATGAAACTGTGCCTTTATAATATATTTTGGCTTTATAATACCCTGATGAACCGCACCTACTAGCGAAAGGACTCCTGGAATATCTCACCTTGGATGTACGTGCGCGTTTCCTGGCATGGGACTTTCTTCCAAAAATACCGCTCCTCCTGGCCATACTGGGCGGTGGAAAGCCACTCCACTATGAACCAGAGCGGGGACCGCCTGCTGCGGGCCGGGGGCTGCCAGGCCACCGAGAACCCACTCCGGTTCTCGGGCTTCACCTCCACGGCTGCCGGCGCCGGGAACTCTGTGGAGAGAGGTGGGAAGGGGCTGTCAGCCCCACCTCGTCCTCGAAGAGCAGGAGACGGGGAAGGGGCCAGCTCAGCCCAGGCAAACCGTGGCCTTCCTGAAAGGGTTTAAGGGCTGAAGAGGCACCAAGAACTTCTAGAGTGTGGTGGGTTTATATCTAAACCAACCAAAAAGGTAAAAACCAAAAAGTAGAGAGAAAAAGTAGAGAGAAAAAGTAGAGAGAAAAAAAAGTATAAAAAGTATTAAAAGTAGAGAGAAAAAAAAGTATAAAAAGTATTAAAAGTAGAGAGAAAAAAAGTATAAAAAGTATTAAAAGTATAGAGAAAAAAAAGTATAAAAAGTATTAAAAGTATAGAGAAAAAAAAGTATAAAAAGTATTAAAAGTATAGAGAAAAAAAAGTATAAAAAGTATTAAAAGTATAGAGAAAAAAAAGTATAGGAAAAAAAAAGTATAGAAAAACTATAAAAAGTATAGAAAAAAAAAAGTATAGAAAAACTATAAAAAGTATAGAAAAAAAAAAGTATAGAAAAACTATAAAAAGTATAGAAAAAAAAAAGTATAGAAAAACTATAAAAAGTATAGAAGTCTGTCTCTGCTTACACGTGTACCACAAAAGCACATCTCCAGCTCTGTCATGTCTCGCCTGAAACGTTTTACCTGGCATTTCTTACAAGAAAGGCGCGTGATTCTGATAAGTACGAGAGATTAGAGAATTTTTTCCACCTTATTTCTCTTCGGTTTCTTTTTAGTCATATATTTGTCCTCAATTGCAGTGGGACTTTCCCCTCTCATTGCTCATTAAAAAGCGACTTTTTTTTTTTTTTTTTTTTTTCAAAAATAGGAAAGTGTGGTTGTCGGGAAAACCGCAACCCGTGGCGCGGCTCCCAGCCGGGGCTCGCTCCCTGGCCGAGGCGGCGGGCGCCGTTTTGGGGAGCACGGGGCAGAGGAGCACCCCTGGGCCGAGCCAACTTATTTTTAAACACCAACTGATTTTCAAACTTCTCGCCGCGGCCTTCAAAGCCCGAGGGCCGCGACGCGCGGCTGCGGGGCACCTCCGGGCCGCGCCGGCCTCGGCTGGAGGACGTCGCGTTCCTCGGCGGGGCGGGCAGAGCTCCGCCGAGGCTTTGCCCCTGCTGTAGCACGAGCTAGCGCTTTCCCCCCGCCATCCCGACGAAACCCCTCTCTGTTAAGGCTGCGGGCGGTCTGTGCGGGATCCTACCTCCCCGGCCGCCGGCGCCCCGGCCCAGGGCGATGCTGGCGGGGCTGGAGGCCCCCCTGGAGTTGTGAGCGGTGACGCGGAGGCTGCGGGCTCCCGGGGGCACCAGGACGCCGCAGGCCGTGCCGGAGGTGTTGCAGAGCAGGAGCGTTCCCCCGGGGCTCTCGGTGACCACGGCGTAGCCCAGGATCCTCCCGCCGGCGTCCCGGGCTGGCAGGGGCTGCGAAGGGCGAGATGGGTGCGGGGTTCGACACCGAGCAGCCCCAGCGCGGGGCCGATGTCCCCTCAGCGGGGCGGATGTCCCCTCAGCGGGGCGGATGTCCCCTCAGCTGGGCGAGACGTTTTGCGAGGACGGGGAGATTTTGCCCCAAGGACGCGTTGAGGTCTCATCTTCCCCCCGAGGCTTTGGGCAAAGGGCTCTTGAGGAAAGGCATCGCCTTCCGCTGCCTCTTGGCAGGCGCTCTCCTCGGGGAGGAGCGGAACACGTGAAAACTTCACGGGAGCTGCCAAAAAAGGCCTTACCTTGATCAAGACCGTCACCTCGCGGCTGCCGTTCGGGAAAGCCGGGCCCAGGCGCCGCCAGACGTCGGGTGCCGCGGCGGGGGCTGCGGAAGGAAGCGCGGGACGTGGCGGGAGCTGCCGAAGGGGAACCGGCCGGGGCTCCCGCTCGCGCACGGGGCTCCCGCCCACACGCGAGCCTTTGCAGAAAGCCCCGCTTGGCCGGCGGCTCCGTGCGGGGCAGCGGGCTCGTCCCCACGCGGCCGGCGGCAGGCTCGCTGCTGCGTGGCTCTGCCGCCGTGGAGAGGAAACGGCCCCGACTGCAAAGAGCAGCAAGCGCTGCTTTTGAGGACAAACGCGTCCCCGGCTGCCTCGCCGTGACCGGGACGTAAGCGAGGGCATCGCTCGCTGCTCGGGCGTCTCGGCCCGCTGCCGGGCGAGGTAACCGAGTTGGCTGTGCCTAGGTTCATCCCGCTGTTAGCAACTGGGATGCAGAGGGGAAAAGCCGGGCTGAGGCGACAGCTGTTTGTGGCTGGGGGGACACCTCGGCCGGTGCGGCTTTTCCACCAAGGGCACGAGGTGCTCCCTGCTGCCAGGGAGCGAGCGAGCCAGCTACCAAAGGCAGATAAGTGCATCCCATCCCTCTTTCTGTTTGGAAAACCCCGTGCCCGCAAACCCCCCCCCCCCCCCCCCCCCGGTTTCTCTCCGGCTCTTACGGTGCGGCAGCAGCCTCGAGAGTCTGCCAAAACCACCGTCACCTGCCGCGTGCCACAGGGCTGGGCGCGCTGGGAGAGCACAAGAGGAGCTGCCAGCTCGTGACAGCGCTCAGCCCTCGGCTGCGGCGCGGGGACGGCAGCAGCGCGGGGACGGCTGTGGTGCGGGGACGGTAGCGGTGTGGGGACAGCAGCGGTGCCTCCCAGGCCGCAGCGGCATGCCCGATGTCTGCCAACAGCCGTCTCCGGCAGCGCAGGGATGCGCAGGCTCCCGGGCCACGCGCACGCCACGCGCACGCCACGCGCACGCCACGCACACGCACGTTGCGTTGCTGGCTGCCGGCCAGGTCCCCGCAGAGCATCTCAAGGAGCCACTGGGCTACTTGGGAAGACGCGGCGAGAGCGGTGAGAGGCTGAGCTTACCTGCCTCGGGGGTGGTATAGAGAAAGGGGGTGCTCCAGGCGCTCCAGGGGCTGTTGGCAGGGCTGAGCCGGCACCTGACCTGAAACACGTACTGGGTGTTACTCTGCAGGTCGTGCCGCGAGCGGGGCCCGTGCTGCGCCGCACCATCCCACGCCTCCACCTGCAAGGGAAGCAGGGTGCTAGGGGGGAGCGGGACCCAGCTGCCCCCCCCCCCCGCTGCCACCGGCCCCCCACGCAGAGTGGGAGCACGCAGCGGTCGCCGCCTTCCTCGTCTGCACGGATGGGGACGGCGGTCGCGGCCCTCCCCGAGCGCGCGGGGGTGGCTAACCCTCGGGACTGCCCGCCGAGGGGGTCCCCGTCGCCCCTCCCGCGGTGCTCCAGCGTGTGTTTTTGGGAGCGATGCTGTTGCGAGACGTGGTGCACGCACCAGTCCCCTCTGCTAACGCACCGGGCAAGCTGGAGGGGTGCAGCGAGAGCCCCTGGCCCGCTGCCGCACCGGGCTTCTGGCACCACGGCGGTTTTGGGGGCTGCGGTGGGAGCTGGGATCCAGCCTCAGCCCCTGCCAGCGCCGGGGGGGGGGGGGTCCGAAAGTGGAGCTGCCCCAGGGGAGGTTGTGTCTGCGAGCGTGCGGGGACGAGCGATGAAGCCTGCGTGCGCTGCGGGTCCCTAGAGGCTCTCTTGCCTTGTCCTTGCAGAGCTAGATAACGTTTGGAAATATTTTGAATTTTGCCCTTTTGCTTAAAAAGCAGAGAATAACCCTGCCTGAAAGTCTGTCTGCCCTCCCAGAGGGCATCGGCTGTCCTGCCCCACCAAAAGCGGGGGGCTGCCCATAGCTGGGGGGTGTGCCCCCACCGGCGCCGAAGCAAAGGGCTGGGGTTTGAATGACCCCAAATGCTCCCATTGCCCGTGGGTGCTTAGGGGTCTCCAGCAGGACCAGGACTGGCTCGTCTCCTAACGGGGGGCGGCTCGCACAGGACCCCCTTTCCCGTGGGTCTGCATGTTTTTGGGGGGTCCCGGGCCATCTCACATGCCATGCCGAGGCGCCCGTGGCTTTGTGTCGCTCCTCGCAGTGCACGTTCTCCAGCAGCGTCTGCCTCCTCCAGCGGATGGTGGTGGTGGGAGGCGACGTCTCCGTCGTCTCGGCACCGGCGACCAAGGGCAGAGCGGGCACCACTGCGGGGAGAGCCGGGAAGGCGAGGGTCGGGGGGCTGGCATGCCACGGGGGGCTGCCCGCACGCACGTGAGCCACGCCGCTCGTGCGTGTCCCTAAAATGACACCTTGGGGTGGCGCATGTGGCATCGCACGGCCCCAGCGCACGGTGCGGCTCACGGACGGACGGACGGATGGACGGACGTACCGAGCTCCTGCAGGTCGAGGCGCCGCGGGGCTGAGCGAGCAGCGCCCAGCGCGTTGCTGGCCTGCACCCACGCCGAGTAGCGGCCCCCGCTGCGCAGCGCGCTCAGCGGCACCGGCGAGCCCGCGGGGAAGACCTCCTCCTCCTCGGCATCCTCCTCCTCCTCGGCATCCTCCGCCACTGCCGTCCCCACGCTGGGAAGCAGAAGGCAGCCCCGGTCAGAGCCCGTCCCGGCATCACGCGCCCGCTGGAAAGGCGGCCCCGGCTCTCGGGGGGGTCACGGCTCGCGGCTGGGGCACAGTCATCTCCAGAACTGGCGTTTGTCACTCCTAACGCGAACTAGAAAGTAATTGCCTTCGGTTCGTGACGTTTCTGTAGGGCATCTGCACTTTGCTGCAGGAAGGGAACTTGCTCATTTCTTTCTGGCTGCACGGTTCAAAGTTTGAACCCAAGCAAATTTAGGCAGGCGGTTAATCACTTCTCTTCGCGAAGCCTACGTATGACAGGATTTAATGCGTTTACTTTAATAATGGAGTCAGATTAACCTCGAAAGCCTGCCGGTCTTGTGTCGCGGGGGCTTTGGTGTCAAACGTGGCAGAAAGCAGCCCGGGCTGGGTAGGAAGGGCTGCGGCACGCTGCGCAGCAGCCGGCACGCCTGCTTCAGGTTCAAGCTCTTGTACGCTGCTAGAGTTTCAGTTTTGGGGTTTGGGCAGCGTTAGGTGCACGCCGCCGGCTGCACCCTCTGCACGCCCTTTAGCTTAGGGAGAGGCAACGCATCTGCAAAAAAATGCATGGCCGTAACGCGCTGCAACGCGATGCGATGTTGGCTGGGCCGCTAACAGCACCGAGCGCGTAAGGTCCGTCCTGCAGAATTAAACCCTCGCTTTAACGTGCGGTTTGCAAGCAGGAGAGCAGGAAGACGTGAGCTTTAGAAAGCGTAACTAGGGCACGGCGCCCGCTGCCAGCCGCCGGCAGCAGAGCAGCCCCGGTGTCACCCGGATTCGCGGCCGCTGCGCCCCGGCCGCGCACCCTGCGCCGGCTCTGCCGGTTACCGCGCTCCCTCCCGGCCCCGGCCCGCCCGTCGCGTCGCCCGCCCTGCAGCCCCCCGTCCCGTGGGGCCTTACCTGCGCAGGTGGAGGGCGTAGCGGGTGTGCAGGTGGGTCGTCCGCCCTGCGTCCCACGTGCACGCCAGGCACCCCGAGTGCTCGCGGATGGTGCAGGTCAGGTTGCTGGGGGGGTCCGGAGGGTCTGCGGAGGCAAGGTCAGGCAGAGCGCGTGGGCACCCCCCCAGCAGTGCAAAGCCCAGGCTGCCGCAAGCCCCCAACCCCCTCGGTGCCGACGGCTTAACAAAAATCACCGAAACCCCACAGCCATGGGAGGGTACTCACAGCCGGCCAGGACGCTGGTGCCGCACTCCACCCGGTGCTTGTCGCTGTCGGGGCAGCTGGCGAAGCAGACGACGGTGCCTACGGGCATCCGGAAATCGCGCAGCCGGAGCTGGACCGCGCTGCTGTTGAGGGGGCGCAGGGGACCCTCAGTGCGGCTGTAGTTGAGGAGGATGGAGAACTTGGCCCAGGGGCAGCCGAGGGTGGAGAGGCAGTTGATGGAGATGTTGGAGCCCATCCGCACCACCGGCGCGGGCTCGATCCAGACGTGCCCCGAGCACCTGAAGTTTGCAACACCTGCGCCAACACCCGCCGGGTCAGGGCGGCTCCGGGTGGGCGTCCCACGGGAGGAGGTGATGCCTGCGGGCTGCGCCGCTCCGCACGGGCGGCTTCTTTGCTGGGGTGTGGGCAGCAGCATGGCAGGACCCCCCCAGACCCCCTCGCTCCCCCCCGGGGACGGGGATAAACCCCCCTGCCTTCAGCAGTGACCCCGCACCCGGTGACTCATCCCCTCAGATCGGAAACAGCTAGTTTCACCAATTTTAGGTTTTGTTCTAATGCTTTAAATGACTGCAGGGAAATAACCCGTAGTCTTGAGAGCTCTGATCCCCTGAGATTAGGGCAGCAGCC